>NW_023593258.1:0-25057 GCF_014839805.1 Manduca sexta
CTTTTAAAGTTAATGTATTTCGTAAATATACGTGATTCAATGTCGATACTAAAGTTGCGGTGTAATTATCTACGTTTAACAAATTTATGGTTGTTTTACTTGTTTTTAACAAGCACAAAACTTAACTAAAGATTAAAGTTATATTTATATTTTAAGCAAAATTGAACTTGCCAATGAGATATTAAATTCAACCGTGCCAAAGAAAAAAGTATACAACGGCATAGTTTTAATATTATCTACCTATATCATATTCTAGGAAGAAACACTAATTGTAAGTAAATAACTTCAAAAAAAGAATTTTCTTTGTCTGAAACAGTAATTTATTCATGGAAATATCTTTTATGCATTTGCACAACGCTTTGTCTAAATACCCACTTTAAAAAGAAAAATAAACTTTATTGAGTACAAATGTCAAAATGCTAAAGTATAAAATATAAAAAGTTAATAGTATAACGGTGCGAATAATTCGAGAATTCACCGCCGCGCCGCGCTAAATCAACTCACCTCGAGTTTTTGGAGTACTCCTCGGTCAATTTGTCCTGCTCCTTCTTGAGTTCTTCATTTTTCTCCAAAAGCGCCTTACCCAGCTCCGCAGCCAGCAAAGGTCAGATTCCTTCTGCTGCAACTGACTCCACACGTCGGGCTCAACGCTCGAATCCATAGCGCTGGTATCTCTCGATGCCGACATTTCTTTCACGTATTCCTCTAATTCCAAATAGAAATTCTCATCAGACAAACTCAAGGCAGATGGGGTCACTCTATTCCCACTACGACTTCTGCTTCTCTTGTGCTTGTTTATAGGAGTTGATGTTTTTATGTCACCTCTACCGACAAACTGCGTTTCGTCCGTTATAAAGTTTGGTGATTTGCGATCCGGCGGTTCTGTTTCAGATTTGCTACTTCTACTAATATTTGCACTAAATTCACCGGCCATTTAACCAGACAGATTGTGTAGTTTAACTTTGCACTATTTTAGTATATTGATTTTTCTTGAAGATTTTATCGAACGCCTGTTGTATTTTCACGTTTTGGGCACTTTGATTTAGAAAATGTTTTATGGCAGCTCGAAATCTTTTTTCAATGCCATTTTATATCACAGTAACATTTCCGGGTCACTGACACAAGTACACAGCACAGCACAACACATAGCACGTCTTGTAAAACTTTTGTGATATCGATACACTCACGGCGCGCAAAGCGGCAGTGACGCCTCAACGACGGTCGGAACACAACAGCGCGCCGCAAAACCTCCCAGCCAGAACAGGCGGCGGCGGCCATAGATTAAATTATGATAAGGTGGGCGGGTAGGTAATAAAACTTCGGACAATAGACGTCACTAAGCTCTTTTAGTAGTTAGCTGCCTAGTTGGATTAATAATAGCATTATGATGTTAGGATCTCACTAACAATTGACTGTATATAGAAACTTAGAACTTTTTCTTTTCTAGCTATTACTTCTTACATGATAAATAACTTAATATTCTTTTTCTCTAGGCTTTAATTATGCAAGTACCTAATATTACTTATATTTAAAAATATTATTATGTTTTTGCAAATATAAATTATATTCGCTTTTGGCTCCTCTATTTTTTTTCCCAATTATTTATAATTCAACATTTGGACATGGCTAGATTAAAGGAAGGAAATGTGAATTTAGATAAAAATAGGGATGTATAGACTTTTATCTAAATATTAATACTTTTCTACTTATTTTATTTTTATTTTATTTTATTTACTACGACATTGGCGCTAATATAATATATAATAAATGAAGTGATTTGCGCATTCAAATAAGTAAATGTATGTTGTAAGTGTGCTTTATTCATGAAATTAAAACTTAATTGAATAATCTTGATCCCTATCAAAACAAGATACTAAGTCTTTCATTTATATTAATTAGACAGTCTCATTTCAGTTAATCTTTGTACAAATCAACGTGTGCAAGTGAGCAAGATAAAAACTCAGGTAAGCGGCAAACTAGTCCGTTAGAAAAGGATAGCGATAAACAATCAAGGTGATACAAGGAGAGCGGTCAAACAAAAATGTTGAAACAATTTTTTTCTTTTTTTACATTGACCAACGTGAGGAAATGATCTCATACTTATTGATCTCATAATAAACTGAGCTATTAAATGTATAAAAATATACGTATGTTTTATTACTTTATAGCCATAATATGATATAAAGCGAAAATTCATAAAGATATTTACAATACCATTTATCAAACAGTCTCTGTGGTGCGTAATGCAGGCATTACAAAAACTTAGAGTATATTTATTTGACCTAAGTACTAAAAGAAAATTAAATTAATGAACATTTAAAACTTTATGTATCTAATATAAGTAATATATTTTCTTTGTAATAAGTGTGTAGGTAGGTACTTAGATAGTTTTCATATTGTATATGTATAAAATGTACACATCAAGAAATATAAAGCTGAAGCGTTTGTTTGTTTGAACTCGCTAATCCCAAGAACTACTTGACCGATATCATTTTTTCACTAATAGGAAGCTACATTTCTCCTGAGTGCATAATTTTATCCCGAGAAAATATTTATATCGGAATAAAATCACGCGAGCCGAGCTGCAGGTAAGTAAGTATACTATAATCATTATAGTATAATGTATAATTAAGGCTATAAAATACCTACACTTTTATGTTGTGGATGGATATAGTAGCTATTACCCGCGACCCCGACCGCATAAAACTTGTATTACGGGATAAAATGTAGCTACTTTTAATTTTTATACATTTATATATAAGTGCTATATTCTCCTTCACTGAGAACATTTTACCTATTGCAATAAAAAATATTTATTTAAGCACTCCTTTCAACATCTACATTAAACCTTTGCTATAAAGTATAAACATTGACGTAAATTTAATTTCAACTAACAAATTATTTTAATAAATCAATATTATCAAAAAAGAAAATTCCAGTGTAATTAAAGCAGATAATAATCACGTAAAAAAATATCCAATATTCTAAAAAGTAGCATCCAACATTCTACGGCGTGAAGAATTCGACAACTAATCGATAAGAAAGGGCAGGAAAAGACCTTTCTTTAGCCGATATTTTACATAGTTAAGTGGAATGTTTACGGCCGCTAAGCAACCTTATTGATCCAATATTCTATCTAAAAGCACAAGTTAGAAGACCACAAGAACTGGAATAAAAGTAACTTGAAATTGGCGCATTGGAATAAAGTAGCTTGGAATTAAGTATTTAAAATAAAAGGAGTAAAAGTGTAGTGTTAAAGAATCAGTATGTCGTCACCAACGGATGATATGGAGATGGAAAAGATCGCTGAAGATGAACTGTCAAAGCTTCAGAGACAGGTATTTTCAAATTAAAACATACACGTCAATTTTTTTTCCCGTAGGATTAGACGGAGGCGCAAATACTGCACCCGCTATTCGCCATGTATATTTTGCCTCAAGATGTGATAGAGGGCGAGCGGCCAAGCCTATCTCCATATCGGACACAAATTCGTGACAAGTATAGACTGATAGTCATACTCGCTTCAGTTCCTTGGACTGATGCGGGATTGTAAGCGATTTCTCCGCGAAAAAAGGGATTCGAACAAGTCCAACTGGAAATCTTGGAGGAGACTTATAATCAGCAGTGATAGTGACATATAAAGATATATAAGTATATTGAAAATTCTTTATTTAAAACTAGTTCGTAACAATATCACGTAAACATAATGTAACAATCGCCTTACGGATAAAATGTTAACAAACGGCACGTACATAATTGGTAATTGCGAATACATCTGCTATTTAATAACGTGCTCTGTGCTATTTTAATTAATTCTCGTGAAGATGTATTACCGTAGTCAATTAAGCATGCTACTTGAGGTAACTTGACTAATGAGCGAATTAGTTGGTGATTAATTATAAACGAGAGCTTAAGGTCAAAATTAGCATGCTTATTACAGTTACGTTACTTATGTATTCGAAGCAGCAATGCTTTCTTGTCTAATTCCCTATCACGTATCGTTTTTAAATTCAATTTGTGTTTTATTGGTCGGGAGTCGTTTACTCAGTGACAAATGTCTTGTATCTGAGAGCCCGTCTGCTTAGCTCATCGCATTGTATCGCTAAACAACAGTAACATTATTTCAAGGGAATTGTCACCAGCCTAATCACTGAGGGTGTGTGAAGTCTACCAATTCGCACTAAGCCAGAGTGGTGGACTAAGGCCTAATCCCTCTCAGTAGTAGAGGAGGCCCGTGCAGCAGTGGGACAGTATATAATACAGGGCTGATATTATTATTATTTATTATAATCACTGAGCATTAAGAAACTGAATATTTTACCATTACGTTTACTAATAAACGGTAATCCGTGTAATTAACCGTTAATATTTTAAGTTAATCTGTGTTTTAAGTACCTATTGACAGTTTTGTCACTGTCTGTCTTATTGGATAATTTGAATAATATACATAACGATAATCTGTTTAATTACTCAGACTGAAGCATAATCCGCTGTCCATACAACATAATAACCAAACAAAATACCATCCTAATAAATCAAAGTTTTACATTGCTACTTTTTTTTAAAATTATTTGTTAGTCTGGCAAGGGCCGGCTTATACAAACACACCGGACAGGGGCGTAGCTACCGCCGTATCAACCGTATCAGTGATACGGGCCCCCCGAGCTTTGGGTCCCCTCTTGGTCCATACCTACATTAAACTAAGCAGACGCCCAAAAGTTCGTAGTGCCCTGAAGGGCCCCAAAAATTTAGATGTAGGCCCCTCTATAGCAAGCTATGCTACTGACACTGAACTTTTGGGTGAGCGGTTTAAGCGCTTGCAACCCATGAAAATTAAGCGACCATACTGAGGGCTACCCACTAACGGGTTGTGAACCTCGACTCAGGACGGTCACCGGGAGAGGATTAGACTTCAACGATTATGGACGTTGTGTCCATAATACTGTTTGAGAACAGGTGTTTCAGTCATACACCTTCAGGCTTGCTCGCTTCTTTTATTATCTGTTTCTACGAACTATCGTTCTCTTTCCTTCTATTTGTGTTGTGGAAAATAAACTCTTTTTGTGATGGTACTTATACGGACCGATTTTATTTAATGACCTCTCATCGGACTCACGATTCGACTCTTCACATTCCCTACAGTCTTATCTGTAAATACCAATTCAAATGTAAAATACTCATTACTCTATGGGAATTAAAAAATGAACAATATAATTACGTTTTAGTGAGTGGTCATATTATTTTATTAAAACGTTAAAGCAATAATAATTAGGTAATAGTAGTTAGTACAAGACGCAAGACATTTCCTGCAAGACTCTACTTTTAAGTACTTAAAATAAGAATATGCATGATTTTGTAACACTTACTGTGTTTTTGGCGACATTAAGTAATCGTTTTGCGGACAAAAAAAACAAAATCTCACGGTTAAACTTAAATGATAGAAACCAATAGCTATTAAAAAGGGATGGAAGTATATTTTGTGACCAAATAATAATGACATTATAGTGAAAGAGATCATCTAAGTGGCTCGTACTGATACATAATTTTCTAGTTAGCTGTAGCATTTACATCCAATGAGATTGGTTAGCATTCCAACTATGAAGAAAAAATCGACTCTCGTTCATCGCCATTACCTTTTATGGTAATCGCAACCCCGAATCGATAACAACATTATTGATCTTACCAGATAAAACAATGAATCATTTTATGCGCGGGAAAGATCACTTAACGTCAAGTGGCATACATGTGCGTTTGCCGTCACATGCAATATGAAAAAAATAAGGCAGTATAACTTAAAACAGAACATCATCTTTAGATATCCTTACTATATTGCCAATATAGCAATTAGGATATTTTTCTTGTTTACTCCACGTTATGTAAACATTATTTTTAACATAAGGTATGTTCAATGATTACATATACTAACGGGAATGTTATATTTCTGATTTTATCACAGGCTTATATATAATAATTTACTATTTTAAAAAATAATACTAATTATAATATAATTGTAAAATGTAGGTAGATATTTAGATATTTTAACTTTATCTTTTCGGACGACCAACACCACAGCCCCGTGACCATGAAGGCTACGTCTTCGAAACTTCGAGAGAAAATTAATGTATTGTTATTAAAAAAATCATGCAATATATCATACAGGACAGGACTGTCCTAGTGGAGTGATTTCTTTCAATTTGTAACTATGTTAAATACTATGGTCTAATAATGAAATAAATACAAATAAATAAATTACATTTTAATGGCCTTAAGATCTCTTAACTATGGTACTATTATGGTATCAAGAACATAAATAAATTGTATAAACACCCACACAACATCATTTAAATACATATTTATGTGACATTAGTGTGCCTCTTGACCTTTTACTCCGGTATTCCGCTTTATAGTACATATTCATGCAATTTTAATGTGACCTACGGCTGAGAAATAGCTTTTGCATTTGCAACAGTGTGATTAGAATTTGCTAGCTTCGTCATACAATTGAATGATAAGTAACCATCTCACCTTGTGGTACGCGTTACGATCGCCTAGGAAAAGAATCACTTCTCCTTTATTGAGATTATTTAATGACTTTAATGAGATCAAATGACTCGACAGATTTATTTAAAATTTCATATTAAATTTGGATCAATTTAGTTCAATATTCTACTCAAACTAAGGATTGACGCCACGCTCCTACGAAGCAGCTATGTTTAATCTGCAATTTATCTATATCTATACTATTATATAAAGCTGAAGAGTTTGTTTGTTTGTTTTGTTTTGAACGCGCTAATCTCAGGAACTACCGGTCCAAACTGAAAAATTCTTTTGCGTTGGATAGCCCTTTGTTTGTAGAGTGCTATAGGCTATATATCATCACGCTATACCCAATAGGAGCGGGGCAGTAATGGCTAATCTCAGGAACTACCGGTCCAAACTGAAAAATTCTTTTGCGTTGGATAGCCCTTTATTCGTGGAGTGCTATAGGCTATATATCATCACGCTATACCCAATAGGAGCGGGGCAGTAATGGCTAATCTCAGGAACTACCGGTCCAAACTGAAAAATTCTTTTTGCGTTGGATAGCCCTTTGTTCGTGGAGAGCTATAGGCTGTATATCATCACGCTATATTCAATAGGAGCGGAGCAGTAATGGCTAATCTCAGGAACTACCGATTCGAACTGAAAAAATATTTTTGTGTTGAATAGTCCTTTGTTTGTGGAGTGCTCAAAGTTATATATCATCACGCTATGACCAATAGGAGCGGAGCAGTAATGGCTAATCTCAGGAACTACCGGTTTCAACTGAAAAATTCGTTTTATGTTGGATAGCCCTTTATTTGTGGACCGCTATAAGCTATATATCATCACGCTATGACCAATAGGAGCGGAGCAGTAATGGCTAATCTCAAGAACTACCGGTTTGAATTGAAAAATCTTTTTGTGTTGGATAGCCCTTTGTTCCTGGAGTGCTATAGGCTATATATCATCATGCTATAACCAATAGGAGCGGAGCAGTAATGAAATATGTTGCAAAAACGGGGAAAATTATGAGTTTTGAGAGCTTCCGTTGCCTGCGCTGCGTAAACGGTTAAAGTTATGCAACAATGATGTATGACGGGATTGTTTCACTTAAAAGTTCTAAATAATATAAAAAAGTCCCCAGCTGCATCTGTCTGCCTTAACGTGTTAAACTCAAAAACTACCCAACGTATTAAGATGAAATTTAGTATGGAGACAGTTTGAGACCCTGGGAAGAACATAGGCTCCCGGGAAACTACTATTTTTATAACGGAAAACTTTAGCCTGAAAAACTTTATAACGCGGGCGGAGCCGCGAGCAAAAGCTAGTTAACAAATAAATTCCAAACCGTGATTTTTGTTACCAATTTACCATAACATTTTTTGGAGGTCAAGCTCAATACCTTTGCTGCTATAAAACTATCATGTCATCAGTTCAGGGTGATGGAAATAGACCGTGCGACGGTGATGAGCAGCGTCCAGCCAACCCTCAGGATGCAGAAGAACATCATCAACACCCTCAATGGAGAGCTGGAGAAAATCATGCTCGAGCTGAAGGTAGCTAACAAATTAGATAAAATTTCACCCTACAAAATATGCGTGATCGTTATTATGGGAAATTGTATATAAGTCATAGGACATAGCGCACTCTTAATAAAATAATGACCCATTCCAAAATTGCCAATTTGTGAGAATCGTCAAACAACCAATTTCTGTTTGCGACCGTTTTAGATTTTTTCATGCCATATTTATCTATCTTTGATAAGCTCAATTTTATAGCAACTTCAAAAAAAAAGCTATCAAACAAAAATTTGTTTTCCGACGACTGCCGCAAATTAACAATTTTGAAATAGGTCATGATTTTATTAAGATTGCAATAGGTATTTAATTGGATGTTTGATGGAAGGAAACGCATCAACTGCTGTAGTTTGGATGACATTTGGCACACGGATTTGGATTTCAGAAAGCCCTACAGGCCGACGAATGAGTGGAGAATAACATAACTCTAACATTACATTTACAATGTAGACTGAAAATAAAAAAATAGCTTAACGGTCACAATTTTACATCGCACCTATGTAATACTAATCCATTCCCTTCTTCAACAGTTTACAAAAAGCACGTCGAATCTTCTAGAAAGTGCTAGGACGCGCGAGAAGTTGATAGTCCTTCTGAAGGACCACGAGGCGTACTCCGCTGAGGGTGAAAGAGCATCGAGGAATCATCAACGAATTAAATTTTTTACTGACACAAGTTCAAAAAGAAATTAAGAATTTGAAATCTAAAGGATCTGGGACCGAAAAGGTAAGGCACTCCATTTTTTATACACATAAAGAATGGCAAGTGTATTTATAGAAGGTATGTAATTATGACTAGTGTGCGATACTACATATAAAAATATTTTGTTTGAAGTCCACTTGGGGTTACAGGGCGCGCAAGAAAATTTTGGGTGTAATTTTCTAAATTTGTTTTTGTGAGTAAAAAAATCGATATAATGGTATTAAAGCATCCTGGTTTATAAAAAAGTATATTATAATTAAATAAAAAGAATCTGTTTCCGCCCGGGATCGAACCGGGGACCTTGTGCGTGTGAAGCACACGTGATAACCGCTACACTACGGAAACTTGTTATTTCACAGTTATAACAGTTGATTATTACTAAAGCGATATATTATTAATATTTTAAAATGATTATATAGTACAAAACGAAAAAAAATACCATACACTTGAAACAAAGGAATATCCTACCTAGTCATTTATCAACCTAAATGATATTCCGTGACTTAAAGCAATATGGACGGTAACATTTTTTTTGCACACCAAAACTATGGCCAATATAAAAACAATAAAAAAATGTATTTTCAATATAATTTCAGGCATACGCAAACACTCTTACCAACCAGACGGTGATCACCCAGCTTGAAAACCGACTGGATACCGCGATGAAGAAATTCAACACGGTGAACAGCGAAAACTACAAGATGCGGCTCGAGATAGACCGGCTGCTGAGGGACCGGTAAGAGTTGAGGAATTTCTTAAAGCTGAAGATTCATAAATATCTTATGAGTAAAAGTTATTGATACCCAATACATTGCTTTCGAATATGCAGTCTCCGAAAAATTATGGAGGCCTACTGCTATACAAGGAAATAAATTTTGGAAAGGACATTTAGGTCTTCGGAAATCTCACTGACTATAGATCAGGTTTAAATTTAAAAATGATCTCTTTTCTACTTATATTTGCTGAGAACTTAAGTTTCAACAACTAGATAATTGTGATTGTTATAACAATACGACCCTAATTTCCAGCCAATTCTTCAACGGCATCTTGGAATAGTTTTAAAAGCAACAATTATTTATTTTTCTACCTACATATATGTGCCGATAACTGGAACTTCAACAACTAGATAATCATGATTATTAAAACACGGCGATAATTTCCAGCCAATTCTTCAACGGCATCTGGAAGAACCAGATAAAGCGGCTGATGGACGGCAAGGCACAGATCCTGGAGCTGGTGGAACAGGCCATCACCACGTACGATCAGCGGGAGGAGTGGTGCGCCAAGCTTGAAGCGCTGAAGGAGAAAGCCGCGATCGACTATAGAAAACATTGCTTAGTAAGTTGAGATTCAGTATTTAGAAAGTCGAAATGGGCTGAACAGGCAGTTATAATTTGTTTGAGATTAGAATTAAGATAAATTGTGTTTTAAGATCGTATAATAAATAACCTTACAGAGAATATTACATATTTATCAAATATTTTTATACTACGCGGACACTTGAGAAATAGCAGCATGCTTCTATTGACTTAGAAAACTCTAATATTCTGAAAAAGACTAAAGTTAAGTTTATACTCGCAAGATCTGGCAGCAATGTATTGAGCATGAACTTCCAGATGCGTTTACATTAGGGGTAATATTTCAACAGTTTTGTACAAATATAACTTGCTATAAGTCCTGCAAGCGTTAAAATTTTAGAAGTCAAATTGCCATGAAAAAAAAAAGCTTGCGAAAGTCGATTTCTGCAAAATTTCTTGCTAATCTAAACTTCACATAAGAGATTAACTACTGGTTTATCATTTAATACTCTAGGAAGTGCGTGAACTCCAACGTCAGTTAGACCACAGCATGAAACTAGAAGAGTTCCTCAGAACCAAAGGCACTGTAAGACTAACAGCCGCTGACGCTAAGGCCGAAGCGAAGAGATTAGAACAGCAGGAGGAAGAGATGAGAGCTTACAACAACTACGCTAACATATTGGATGCTATTAAGGTAAATTAAAGGTTCGCTGGTCGTATGATATATTTTATCTGCCCTGATAGCGACCATCGTACACAATGTGTTAAAACTCGCTATATGTGGCCCACGTAAGTGTTTTGTGTTCCGGATCAGCCTGTGTATATCCGGTTCAAACAGGCCGGCATAATTGAGTCGACTGTCGAGAGGGTAATAATCCTCGTCAGTCGACTTACTATCAGATACAGTGGGGTCACTTTGTCGTGACCGCATGACAAAACTTCTTACCATTTTTTAAAATGTAACCTTTCCTTCAGAATTGACTGTGATCAAAAGTCGTAGTGATACCAGTTTTTTTAGCTTTGTAGTGTTTTTGTAATCTTTGTAACATGCGTTAGGCCAAGGAAGCCTATGTACAAGATGGAGAAGACCTCAAGATTTTTCAAGCTTGGTGAAATAAATGGGGATTTTTTGTTCAGTATCAGGCATCTCAGAGTCTACAATTTGTGTCTGATGTAGAAATAGGCTCACCCCCGTATCACATAATAGTGAAAAGTGGGTACAGTGGTGCACCTCTCTCTACCCCCTCGGGGATAAAAGGCGTGAATATATGTTTGTATATGTGTCAAATGAATTACTAAAATCGTTGAAATTAATTAGACACAGAATTCATGCTCATTTGCCATCTCTACTAAAAACAAATAAAGAGTTAGTTATATGAAAACTGTTAAAATTGCAGGAATTTGCCGGAGAAGATGACGTGGACAAATTAATACAGGAGTTCACGCGACGAGAAGAGGAAAACTACGCCCTCTTCAACTACATTAACGAAGTTAACACGGAACTAAAGAACTTGAGCGACAACGTGAAAATGCTGAAGACGAATATTGGTAAGTGTGAGGATAAGTGGCAACGTTGCAAAAGGTATCGCGTCCGCCCTTCGTTATTTGTCTAGTAGTCGTTTTCCTTCCGTTGTAGGATTAACTTATCTTTCTGTTTGTGCAACAATATAATGTTATTTAAGACAGTTCAGATTTTTATTGCTAAAGGACCTAATATTGTTCCCGTTAGAGATGCAAATAGTACCAATATCTCAATAGTAAGTGAATTACAATTTTACATTTAGAAGTTATGAATTCAAAAGACATGATAGGTACTTATTATACAACTGTACGAGTATGAAGCAACAGTCAAAACGCAACAGGTAAAAAAGTAGCACTGCGGCCGATACACAGTTAAAATATTAGGTACTAACTTTGAATTACAAATCACTGCGAGCCACTGAACAACGCTCGTCATCATGAGAGGTTGGTAGATGATGAGTCTTATCAATGCCAGATTCCATCTGTGAAGGTACCGTTACAATGTCTATTTCTGCTGCTAAGGACTTATGTATATACCACAGTACTCTTTTCCGCAGTCCTTTTTAATTCAATTTCTTGAACGGTGTTGCTACTAAATATAGGCACTAGTAAAAATAAGTTTGTTATCCTTATAAATTCCAGATGAAGAAGCAGCCAAGCACCAGGCGAAGATGTATAAGCAGCAGGACAGTATCGAGTCGCTTCGCAGTACTCTGGAAGAGAAACGCAAGGCCAATGACGAGGCTAGGGGAGTGTACGACAAGAACACTGAAGTGCTGCAGTCACTATTGCATCAGATTCAGACGCTGGCTTTGTAAGTGAATAGTCCTTTTACGGTGAAATTAAGGGGTTATGGGCCGAAAAAAGCGCATTTTCCAGTATTTTTTCTAAGAAAACTTTTTAATTTATTCATCTAAAAATTTGTACACATATTAAAGTATCTTTTAACTGTATTTTAAGACTTAATATTAGTAAAAATATTTATTTGGTAAGGAACTACAGCTGATCTCCGGGAGCTCCTCTCAAAAAAGACGTTTTGCGGTGACCATTATATCTCTGAACTGTATCCTCTGAAATTAAAAAACAAACAGATTTCGTTAAAGTAATATTAAATCTAGTAATTAATCGAAGGAATAAGCAAAATATTTAGTTTGGCAAAATAGCGGTTTCTCAAAAAAAAATAAAACGATTTTTTTTTAACCAAAATTTCGGCCTTTAAATGAGAAGTTCTCAAGAGGAGGATAGAGGAGTTAAATTGTTTAAAAAAAAATATATATTTATCGGTGAGAAAAAATCTTCGATTAATTACTACATTCGTCGTTGTTCGTCGAGTCGATTTGCAAAGGGACAGAGATGTCCTATTTTATTCGATGAAAGCATAAATTTTAGACTACCCTACCTTTAATAAAAGAGTGGTATATAATACTAATTCTTATATTCTAGATCTTCAGACTGCGATTCCTTACCTCTACTGAAACTGTTGGGCAAACCGTTCGATATAAACGCGACCAACGCGCGCCTGTACATCAAGAGCTTGGAGAAGAGAATCACTGAAATGGTGGACCTTATTAAAATGGACGAGGTATGATATTTGTAAATCATTATTTATTATTTATTTCTCATATAAATACTTTTTATTTCATAATATCAAAATCAGAATATTGTATTTGTTATAAACATAAACTGGTAACGACATCTAGTGACTTTTTAAAAAAACTAAAATATTTTGGGTTTTTTCTATTCCTGTAAAAGCAGTAGATATATATTTCAGGTTTAGCATTGGCCATCCACCAAATTTAATGCTGGTGTTTGGGTAAAAATCCCATAAACATAAATATACTCATAATTCTTGACAGGCGTTTATTATTATCAAGAACATTTATAATCGGCTGTAGTAATACCCCTGCAATAACATACAATGTGCAGGCGATCCAGCGCCAGTGCGAGAGCAAGGAGCGCACGCCGCCGTCGTCGCGGCGCCGGCGCAGGCCCGAGCCGCGCCACCGGCCCGTCGCCGCGCAGGCCTGAACACTTACCGACACCGGGGGCGAGGGATGCAGCACCAAAGGCGTTCAAGCTGCTCACACAAAAATAAAGATTACCGGAAAAAGGAGCGTATTTTTTTTTTATTGTAAAAAAATTGATAATTTATTTTCTTTATGTTTTTCCCTCCGGCGCCATATAGTTTTAAACGAGATTTTGCCTTGACCAAAAAGTCTCATATCGTTTAAATAAAACACATCTGCAATTTTTTATGTATTTTTATTAAGTACCCTATATTTTTTTGTTTTAAATACAATAAAAAAATATAATGGAATAATATTTATATTTTCATGTGATCTTAATTTTAACTTAGAGCAAATTTTTTAACATCAAGGTTTGACAAATTCTGTATAGGAAATTTGCCAAAATTCTTATTCATTTTATAACCCTTCTAAACAGTACAAAATATGCCTTCACTATGGTTATTACAGTAGTCCAAAAAATGTAGCATTTTTAGTTTACACAATCAACTTTACACCAACACAATGCACAAATACTTACAAATTCCACTATATAAACCTGCGTATCATTTATCGCTTATCCTAACCGGCAATCCCCTCGCTACAACGCTAGTCGCAATCATAATGTAGTTGCTGGACCCGCGCGCCTTGCATATCGCTCGGAGCAAATCCCTCTCCGGGTTGAATTGAGTTTTCTGTTCAGTCGGTGATGTGTCTGAAAACAAATGACCCATAGTTTAGTTTCACAATAGCCAAGATCAGCTGTTAGCTAAAATAGGTTAAGTTTCGAAATGCTTCTATTTAACCAGTTAACGGCTGCACACCAGCTAACAAAACCATCAATGTTATTTCTAAATTATTGAACAACTTAGAGCTTTTTTTTTTTGCCTGCAACTTTACCCGCATGGAAAAGTTGTTCGGGGTTAGATATTTTTCCGGGGTGAAAGTATTCTATAGCACTTAGGAGTGATGTAGCTTCCTACTAGAGACATCGGATTTTGTAGTTCCTGAAATTAACGGGTTTAATTATAGAAACTAAGAAGTCTTACCCAACACCCCTTGACTCCATTTAGCCTTGCCGACGCTGGGCCACGGCACCGGCGCATCCGACGGCACGTACAGCGACATCAGCGTGCTGATCACCTTGTCCACTTCCAGGTCTGTGACTTCCCACAGCATGCCGACCACCATGGGACTGCGGGCAGAATAATAGGTTTTACGTGTTTGTAGACTGAAGTGCTTGAGATTAATCATAATTTTAATTGTCTATTTCTGTAGCGACAGGACAAGCGAAATTAGCGAATTTATATTTTTATCTGGTTGTATAAAAAAATCATCCCGCGCCCTCCACCCGACGTGACGAGTGCTAGTCGCACACAGTAGTATGTTCCGTACCAGTGCGCGATGTGCAGGTGGTGGTGCGCGGCGGCGGGCGGCGCGCGTGCGCGTGCGGGCGCGAGGCGCGCGGAGCCGCAGCCGGCGAGCAGCGCGACGGCGCGCGCGCCCGCCGCGCCTCCACCCGACGTGACGAGTGCTAGTCGCACACAGTAGTATGTTCCGTACCAGTGCGCGATGTGCGGGTGGTGGTGCGCGGCGGCGGGCGGCGCGCGTGCGCGTGCGGGCGCGAGGCGCGCGGAGCCGCAGCCGGCGAGCAGCGCGACGGCGCGCGCGCCCGCCGCGCCTCCACCCGACGTGACGAGTGCTAGTCGCACACAGTAGTATGTTCCGTACCAGTGCGCGATGTGCAGGTGGTGGTGCGCGGCGGCGGGCGGCGCGCGCGTGCGCGTGCGGGCGCGAGGCGCGCGAGCCGCAGCCGGCGAGCAGCGCGACGGCGCGCGCGCCCGCCGCGCCCTCCACCCGACGTGACGAGTGCTAGTCGCACACAGTAGTATGTTCCGTACCAGTGCGCGATGTGCAGGTGGTGGTGCGCGGCGGCGGGCGGCGCGCGTGCGCGTGCGGGCGCGAGGCGCGCGGAGCCGCAACCGGCGAGCAGCGCGACGGCGCGCGCGCCCGCCGCGCCCTCCACCCGACGTGACGAGTGCTAGTCGCACACAGTAGTATGTTCCGTACCAGTGCGCGATGTGCAGGTGGTGGTGCGCGGCGGCGGGCGGCGCGCGTGCGCGTGCGGGCGCGAGGCGCGCGGAGCCGCAACCGGCGAAGCAACGCGACGGCGCGCGCGCCCGCCGCGCCTCCACCCGACGTGACGAGTGCTAGTCGCACACAGTAGTATGTTCCGTACCAGTGCGCGATGTGCGGGTGGTGGTGCGCGGCGGCGGGCGGCGCGCGTGCGCGTGCGGGCGCGAGGCGCGCGGAGCCGCAGCCGGCGAGCAGCGCGACGGCGCGCGCGCCCGCCGCGCCTCCACCCGACGTGACGAGTGCTAGTCGCACACAGTAGTATGTTCCGTACCAGTGCGCGATGTGCAGGTGGTGGTGCGCGGCGGCGGGCGGCGCGCGTGCGCGTGCGGGCGCGAGGCGCGCGGAGCCGCAGCCGGCGAGCAGCGCGACGGCGCGCGCGCCCGCCGCGCCCTCCACCCGACGTGACGAGTGCTAGTCGCACACAGTAGTATGTTCCGTACCAGTGCGCGATGTGCAGGTGGTGGTGCGCGGCGGCGGGCGGCGCGCGTGCGCGTGCGGGCGCGAGGCGCGCGGAGCCGCAGCCGGCGAGCAGCGCGACGGCGCGCGCGCCCGCCGCGCCTCCACCCGACGTGACGAGTGCTAGTCGCACACAGTAGTATGTTCCGTACCAGTGCGCGATGTGCAGGTGGTGGTGCGCGGCGGCGGGCGGCGCGCGTGCGCGTGCGGGCGCGAGGCGCGCGGAGCCGCAGCCGGCGAGCAGCGCGACGGCGCGCGCGCCCGCCGCGCCCTCCACCCGACGTGACGAGTGCTAGTCGCACACAGTAGTATGTTCCGTACCAGTGCGCGATGTGCAGGTGGTGGTGCGCGGCGGCGGGCGGCGCGCGTGCGCGTGCGGGCGCGAGGCGCGCGGAGCCGCAGCCGGCGAGCAGCGCGACGGCGCGCGCGCCCGCCGCGCCTCCACCCGACGTGACGAGTGCTAGTCGGACACAGTAGTATGTTCCGTACCAGTGCGCGATGTGCAGGTGGTGGTGCGCGGCGGCGGGCGGCGCGCGTGCGCGTGCGGGCGCGAGGCGCGCGGAGCCGCAGCCGGCGAGCAGCGCGACGGCGCGCGCGCCCGCCGCGCCTCCACCCGACGTGACGAGTGCTAGTCGGACACAGTAGTATGTTCCGTACCAGTGCGCGATGTGCAGGTGGTGGTGCGCGGCGGCGGGCGGCGCGCGTGCGCGTGCGGGCGCGAGGCGCGCGGAGCCGCAGCCGGCGAGCAGCGCGACGGCGCGCGCGCCCGCCGCGCCCTCCACCCGACGTGACGAGTGCTAGTCGGACACAGTAGTATGTTCCGTACCAGTGCGCGATGTGCAGGTGGTGGTGCGCGGCGGCGGGCGGCGCGCGTGCGCGTGCGGGCGCGAGGCGCGCGGAGCCGCAGCCGGCGAGCAGCGCGACGGCGCGCGCGCCCGCCGCGCCCTCCACGCCGACGCCGCGCGCGCCTCCGTTGCCGAACTGGCAGCCGTCGCCGTGGCCGCAGTACCTAGACCGTAAACCACATTATTGTAAACTCAACGCTATATCCGTTTCATAACCTACCTAATGTACTCATACCTAACCATAACTCGCTAACGCATAAAATAAGATATATTATGGTTAACAAAATGTATATACTATCTACATTACACTCGTAATTTTAAATTGGAAATAATCACTGACATATTTTCCACAATCGCCACAGCACAGCATAGTGCTTACGCAACTAAGTCGACCATAGGACAACCTAAGATCCCTTTGGGTTCCAGTCATCCCAGAATGGAAAACTTAGTAACCAAGTAAATAATTTTTAAGGTCACCAGATGTCACCTAAAATGATGTTACAAACTAAATAAACTATTAATTTACCCACTATATAATAGCCCTGACGGCAAAAATATACAAAGTAAATTCATATAAGCCTCTTTCAAATTAATACATCATACAATCATGCTGAATCAATGATTTAATATCATTGATTCAGCGTGATTGTATGATATATTATTATTAATATATTATTATTATTAATCAATATCAACATCAATGACTTCAACAAGTGACTAATTCATAAAAAAAAAACATTACAATTTACTGAGATTGCCCATGGCATTAAGTCGGCCTGTATACCATGTGTACAAAGTATAAATAAATAAAACAAGCCAAGCCTAAAACTATACATACAAGAATACATCAGCCTCAGTGAGGTGCGTGAGGAAGTCTTCAGGAGTGGGAGTCTCCCCGATGTGACCGCTCCACGACTTGCACCAGTACTCCACGAATGATCGCATCCGCTTCTCCATGCGGTCTAGGTTCTTCTCTGTAATAAATAAGTATGTTTCTATGAAACCCCAAGGGCTCAGGGGGGTGCCACAAGCTGTGACTAACTGCCATTTTTAATAAACGATCAATAAATAAAATCAATATAATCGAATAATAAAAAATGGATCAATCAGAAAAAGTTTTTTACATACTTTACAAAATAATTTATTCTGATTGGTTCATTCTGGGAATCAGATTGAAGATTAATATTGCGATCGTTCATTAAAAATAGCTGTAAAACATCATAATCGCCATTATTTTTTATGAACCTAAAAAATTCCACTAGTAAAAGTGTGCCCAAACATTTTTACACCTCGGGCTTCAAAATAGCTAAAACCAAGCCTCAGTCCAAACTGGTTTGTTTTTGATAGTAAATTTAGTTAAACATATTACATTCCATACTTGTACATTTCACACGCATGCTCCAATTAGTATTTTTTGTTTCCATACCTAATTTCCTGAATTGATTTGATAAAATTTGGTATAAAATCTCTAAGAGCGAGGATGCAATTTGTACTAACATTTACAGGGCCTCCAAGTCGAAAGCAAAATGAAGTAAATTACCTGGATTTATAACATATCTTCCGACATCACATTTAGCAACAAAATGTCCGTCGACAATCTGCTTCTCGTGTATCTTGTATAAGTAGTACAGGAAATGTATATTCTCCATCCTGGACACCGGATGGTGGTTCAGAATAGGAAGAGTCTCCCATGGGAATGTGTCTAGTAGCTGGAAAATAGTAAAAAAGTTGAATTAACTTTACTTATTATAGTAATCTTAATGCTAGCTTATATGAATTACATTATAATAACACACACCCTTTATACCTGAAAGGGTGGGCAGAGGCGCAATTAATATTCAATTTTTTCGCCGTATGTTTTCTGTACCATGATGTAATAGGGAGCGACGAATCTATCGCCATATTGAGCTTTAATTCTATTCTATTGTTAAGGCTGATACTGAGGAGGAAAACCAGTAAATTTGCGAGACACGGGATTCCAACCAAGGAGCTCAGAGCGCAAAACGTACCACACATGCAATATAACTACACCAAGGTACTCTGATGAATAAAATAAAAATCACAGTTTTATTGTAGAGTATTGTTGATTGTCTTTTGTATGATATGTTGTTATTCTTTATCTACTATAATGTTGGGTATAACAAGTAAATATTGGATTTATAGAGATGATTATTTTGATAATGACAATATTTGCAATATGATGATAACAACTTTATGAATTATAATAATTACAATGTTGATTATTTTGAAAATATCAATGAATGAAATGACAGAATGATTTCAATAATGTATTTAGTGATAGCATTGATACAAGTGGTGACATTGATAATCATATAGTAAGAATGATTATAACTAAGTCAGTGTACTACGATCCCAACTCCCAAGTGCTTTTCTGAAAAGACCTAAACTGTTAAAATAATAAATGAGAAGCAATAAAACAAACCGTATTTATGCGGTGGGGTAAGTCTTATATTCTGTTTTCTATGGTTCATTTCTAGCGTATTACAATAATAAACTTACCTCATCAACAATCAGTATCACTGGATGTCGTTTAGCTTTTTTCAAAGCAGACAACTCATCACCATCCTTCACAAGATTGGCGGTTGCTGAGAGAAGCCTTGATTCCATCAACCAATGTAAAGTTGTGTATACTCTCAAAACATTTAGACAGACATTTCAAACACAACTCATTCGTGAATTTAAACTCTTTGGTACAATTTTCGCAGCATTTTAATACTTTACGGATATCTTCAGTGTTGCCGTGTTCTGTGAGTATTCTCCTGATGCAGGACTTGATTTGTTGAGAGGATAAGGTCGGGCAACTCTCAATGAGATTGCATAGAAGGAATTTTTGTTTTTTCGTTAGTTTGATGAAGCTGAAATTACGATAGTGAGGTATGGAAAGTAATGATTTAATACTTGACTCTTTATAGCTGAAATATCTCTAAGTAAATTAATAAACGAAAAAGTGTGAAAATAATTGAAATATGAACAAATATTTTATATCCACTGATCAGTCATGCTTATTGCTTTTAATATATTTTTTATATATGCGAGAAATTCTAATATATACATAATATATAAGACTAGCTTTAGCCCGCGGCTCCGCCCGCGTTATAAAGTTTTTCAGGCTAAAGTTTTCCGTTATAAAAGTAGTAGTTTCCCGGGAGCCTATGTTCTTCCCGGGGTCTCAAACTGTCTCCGTACCAAATTTCATCTTAATACGTTGGGTAGTTTTTGAGCTTAACACATTCAGGCAGACAGATGCAGCGGGGGACTTTTGTTTTATAATATATTTTTAGAACTTTTAAGAGGAACAATCCCGTCTTTACTTCATTGTTGCATAACTTTAACCGTTTACGCAGCGCACGCAACGGAAGCTCTCAAAACTAATAAATTGTCCCCGTTTTTTCAACATGTTTCATTACTGCTCCGCTCCTATTGGTCATAGCGTGATATATAGCCTATAGCACTCCACAAATAAAGGGCTATCCAACACAAAACGATTTTTTCAGTTCAAACTGGTAGTTCCTGAGATTAGCCATTACTGCTCCGCTCCTATTGGTCATAGCGTGATAATATATAACTTAGAGCACTCCACAAACAAAGGGCTATTCAACACAAAAATATTTTTTCAGTTTGAATCGGTAGTTCCTGAGATAAGCCATTACTGCTCCGCTCCTATTGGGTATAGCGTGATGATATATAGCCTATAGCATTCCACGAACAAAAGGATATCCAACGCAAAAATATTTTTTCAGTTTGGACCGGTAGTTCCTGAGATTAGCCATTACTGCTCCGCTCCTATTGGGTATAGCGTGATGATATATAGCCTATAGCACTCCACGAACAAAGGGCTATCCAACGCAAAAAGAATTTTTCAGTTTGGACCGGTAGTTCCTGAGATTAGCGCGTTCGAACAAACAAACAAACAAACAAACTCTTCAGCTTTATATAATAGTATAGATTTATTTCATTTCCATGACCAGTATCGATTTCTATGAAAATCTTAATTACCTCAGTCTACACCATAACTTACTGGATATGTATATTTTACTGATATAATAAAATAATTTATTGAATAATATAATCATAAATGCGTTATTATAATACAAATTATGTAAATTAATTGCCCGTGACTTACTTTTTCAAATAATTCTATGTGATAATTAGTTTAAGAATTAATTGCATTATTCATTTTTTTATTTGTAAACTTAAATATACCATTTGGTAGCTAGAATCTGGTATGAGTATTCAGATACTGTTTATTATGTGCCCAGGAATGTGTATTTAATACATAAAATAGCAAATAAAGGTCTAAATATTGTAACCAGCACAATTATTGGGCATTAGTTAACTTGGTTTCAGATGAGGAATAAAGACTTGTATTGGATAAGTATTGTAATGCAGAGAAACACATTTTGTAATTCAAAGTTCTGGCTGATATTGTTATAATATATAGCTGTTGTAATGCTTATCATTTATCCTTTTTTTATCACAAATAGTGCATGTTGTGACTGTCTTAAGAAGGTGTTACTCTTATATTGTATAATATTGTTTTTCTTTTATTTAGTGTAAGCAACATTGTAACAACTACTGCCTGTCCTAAATAAATAAATAAATCTGTGGAACAACATGCTAGTCTCGACATGTAGTTATATAAAAAAATCACATTTTTAAATCTTCTTACCCCAATCAGTGATGGTATTGTCCACCAACTGTATGACCTTCTGTTTCAAATCCTTGTCCACGAGTTTTCCTGTGAGCAGGCTGCCCCAACCACCGAGCCACTCTTTATCCATCACATTTATTACACTCTGTAATTAAATGGATTTTGGTAGAAATTTTAACAGCAGAAGGCAATAGATCAAGTGGGCTATATGATGATAATTTATTAGCACTGTCTGTAAATGCTTGATACTAGAGAAGTAAATAGGCATGAATAAAACTATGATAGTTTTTTTAACAAACCCATTATAAATCATTGTTACTTTGTTTTAATTAAGAAGCGTTTCCATATATTTTTACAGATTGAAAATACTTCAGTTCTGAGAAGTTAAAACCCACCTTCATCCTCAAATCAATGTCTTCCCTTTTGTTCCAGTAATTCTGCACCAATCTCTTGTTATTAAGAAATTGCGCATTGTCTATGGTTTTATAATTCTCGCCCAATAATGAATACAATTCTTTGAACAGTGGGTCTTCACCTTCTGTAATGTTAATAACAATAAGATATAGTGCCCCTATAGTAGGAAGGTCTGAAATAGTACATGCGCCAAACATAATAATCATTCATAAAATTCAAGTTTTGGTTTTCATTGATCATCCAATAAACAAAAATTATATATTTATTAGAGTGTCATAGGGATCATTTTATATGTCGGTGGGAAGGTAATGTATAAACATGGTAATGATAAAAAACCTATCTGATCTTGTCTTTTCAAACAACTTCCCCAATTATTGATCTTATTTGAATCTAATTGAAAACGTAATTGAAATAAGCATCAAACCCAAGGCTTGCTGGTATAAAGCTTACCTTTATGGACATTGGCGGTATGTTCACTGTGATTGGAGGAAGACCACAATCCTCTAGGTAATCATTAGTGAACAGGCTCAAATATATTGAGCTTATTTCCGTTCTGTACTCTTCTAGTGGTTTAAGATTTTCATTTGGGTTGTATGGTGCTGTCAATTGTATGACTGTCCATTCTGGAACAAACTTTTTTTTTATCTATCTTTATTGAAGCAGAGAAGGGAATGATTTTATCATTCTATATACATGTGTAGTTGTATGTATTTTTTATATTTTGTGATTATATTGGTACATTTTCAATACAGCCATGCGAGTTTTCATGGCAAAATATAGTGGGCTGTGGAAAGAGTTTGATCCGTGATAAATGTTTACATGATTCATACATATTTGTTAAAGTTGGACTTATATTTTTAATCAACATATTATGAATATTTTCATGTGGCTAGCATAATATAACTATAGCATAATGTGAGAAAAAAATAATAAAAAAACTCATCACCTTTAGGAATTTCACTGAGTATCTTCTGAAAGTTGTCAACATTATTCACTGAACCAAAATTGAGATATCTCCTGTGGAGAGGTGGCTCTTCATTTATTTCAAATGTACTCAAAATGTCTGTTATATCATCAGTGTCATTTGAGAAAAAATCCAATAATAATTTCTCCTCAGTTTTAGATCTGAAACAATTATTTATGCCTTATTATCATTTTGATATATTTTTAAGTGTTTGAATATAAATTAACTACTCACATTGGATTGGCATCAATTAAATCTTTCACAGGTTTTATGAAACTGGTAATTTTTCGTAGTTTGTCTTCTGAAAGGATATAAATAAGTTTATTAAGACCTGCACCAAACTGACTATACTGCATAATAGGAAAAAGTGTGTAAAATAATTAGCTAAATCATAAAGGAAGCACAGTTCAACAAAATGATTTCAAATACGCATTTCACTATAGCCATGTTGTCGCTAAAACTTGCACATATAAGAATTATAAAAAAAAAACAATTGGACTCTCATTACTCAAACTTCTAACTTTTTAAATTGACATGTTATATGTAGTTTTTTTTTTTATTATTTTATATAATATATCCTTGTCATACTCACGTGCCAACTTCTGCTGTTCATCCCTGTACACTGCCATGGTGCGTAATGTTGCAGACATAGCCTCGCCAAATAAAATGCACATCCTGCATCGTCACCAGAGCCAGGCTCTCCTCCGCCAATAACTTTCTACTACCTGGAAAGTGGAATATTTAGCATCACATTTATGGTAAACTTATTAATCCGATATTAAAAAAACGCGTATTTTTTTTATCTATATTCATCGACACATATTGGGAAAATATCTTTTGATTTCTGTAATCAATTAGAGATATTTTCTTTAACAATATTTTTTACCAAAAATATATTTCTAAGTTTGCTATAGGTGATGCTATGGTAATAATTATATTATATTCTGAACGGTTATTTCTCATGTATAGTAATATGTGGTTGATATATAACTATACTGCACATTTTTTAGTTTAAATAATTTCCGATGGACATGAAGCAATATAATTAATTATTAAAAAATAGGCGATAGGATAACTTAGTTTACTACCTTGTAACAGTTACACTTATAGATGGAAAAATCAAATGTTATCACTACAAATCTTTGTGATACAGGCCGCTGAGCTTAGTGCAAAGATCACCAGCAATTTAAGATAACTGTATCCAAATAAAAAGGTGATATATATAAAAAAAACTTCAGAATTTTGTCAGCAATAGTGTAGACGTGTGTACTATGTATCCTTTATAACGGCAAAGATACAACAACCTAGGATCGTACTTTCTTATATAAAGGATAAGTTCATACAAATGCACCACAATTCTTAAGTGAAACATATACCAGAAATGTGCGAGATGTGATATAAAACCTTAGTTTTAATATAAAGATTCTAATGGTAAATAAAATATATTCAAGATAGTCAGGTCCTATTTGAAATGAAAATAAGTTGTTCTTACTTTGATAATTTGGACCGTTTGGTGTTAAATGTCGTATGCATACTTGTGTAGTATATTCTTGTACAACGGCTTGGTGAATTTGATTTCATCAGTGAAAACATCGAAATCTTCCATTTTTTATTTTCAAAATAAGTTTGACAGTAAACCGAAGTTATATATTTGAATTTGACAATGATAGATTTTGTAAGCAGTGTTACCAGACAATAAAATACATAATCGATTATAATATCATCGATATATTTTTAACAATTATGAATGTATTTCAAATGAATTACCTTTTGAAAATATCTAAAATGTTACTTCAGGATTACAAATATTTATAATATTTTTACTTACACTTACGTACTAAGTTAAATAATAACAAGTGCCCGTTTTAAATTACTGGTAACATTATAATTTATAACTTAGCATTTTAGCGGGAAGACAATGGAAGTACATTTTTTTTTTATTCCATA
>NW_023593259.1:0-25055 GCF_014839805.1 Manduca sexta
TACTTGGAAGAAAATAATAATTTTCTAAATTTCGTGCATTTTCCGTCATTTGGCACTCCCTCGTTTCGGATTGAACTATGTTAGAGAGGGATTGTACCTCTGAGGGACGTATTCATCCATCATAGTCAGGTATAAAATCATCACAATGATGATTTTTTTAAAAAAAGGCCGTACTTGGAAGAAAATAATCATTTTCTACGTATTTCGCGGATTTCCATCGTTTGTACTCCCTTGTTTCGGATTGTATTATATTACAGAGGGATAGTACCTCTGAGTGACATATTCTTCCATGATATTCAGCCATAAAATCATCATATTAATTATTCATTTGAAAATGGCCGTACTTGGAAAATAATCATAATACTACACGTATTTCATGGATTTCCATCGTTTGTACTCCCTTGTTTCGGATTGTATTATATTACAGAGGGATAGTACCTCTGAGTGACATATTCTTCCATGATATTCAGCAATAAAATCATCACATTAATTATTCATTTGAAAATGGCTGTAATTTAAAAAAAATAATCATTTTCTACGTATTTCGTGGATTTCTATCGTTTGTACTCCCTCGTTTCGGACTGTACTATATTACAGAGGGATTGTACCTCTGAGTGACATATTCTTCCATGATATTCAGCAATAAAATCATCATATTAATAATTCATTTGAAAATGGCTGTAATTTTAAAAAAATAATCATTTTCTACGTATTTCGCGGATTTCCATCGTTTGTACTCCTTTGTTTCGGATTGTACCATGTTAGAGAGGGATTGTACCTCTGAGGGGCGTCTTCCGTCTTCAATCGTCTTCTTTCAGCTATAAAATCATTAAAATGATGGTTGACTTGAAAATGCCGCGAGTTTATGTTACTACACAAGGCGGTGATTGACAAAACTCTCAGTACACCATATCTCTAGTCCCTATAAGGTACAAACAAAATAAAAACGGTACAATCCGGTACTGACCTAGTATAATTTTAAACTCACTTGCCAACTTCAAACAGGTCAAAAAACAATTTATATAGGTAATAAAGTTAATGAAAAGTATAGTAAACAAAGAAGCCAGCTCGGGCTGGCAGGAAAGAAGAAATAAAATGATGTATATATGTTATTTTAAATAAATAATAAGGGAGAAACGCGTCGTGATCCTCATCGGTGAGGACAATAAAAGCCCTAACCTAGCTAACCTACCAGCCTTTCACTAGCTACCTAAGCGATAACTACCCGAAGAAGAAAGGCAGAAAGAAACTCCGGGCTTTATTTTTGTCATCAATTGTCCATTGAATCTTTTATAATATTATTTTTAAATATATATTTTTTTTAATAAGTCTTTTGTATACAAAGTCTGATTAATTATATAAGCTTATATACGCTCATCACCGTAAAAGTGCGGAGAAAATCCACCTAAAAGTATTTAACAACAACTAAAAATTAACGAAAAAAAAAACAATAATACTAATCATTTATAAAATTTATGATACATTGTACATGCATACGCCTACATTTACAAACATAATTTTGTTGTTTTACATTTCATATTTTGACATAGATCATACATACATACATGCATAATATATATTATAGCATCACACCTTTATCCCTTTTAAGGGATAGACAGAAGTGTAACACCACAGCGCGATAGCTGTACTGTGATCGAAATATTATCAGTTGTGTTTTTGATTTAAGTTTGCTTGAATCTACTTCTTACATACATATGTATAGCATCACACCTTTTCCCTTTTCAGGGGTAGGCAAAGGTGTAACATTTCAGCGCGATAGTCGTATTGTAAGCGAAACATAACTACGCCATCGAGACAGTATATTTTATAGTACAAGTCCATCTAGCTTAACCAGCAATTTCAATTAGACACCGACTCCAAAATTCGTATCTAGTATATACCTGTTATGTGAAATTATTTTTTGGTTTTGAGTGGTTTTGAAGGCCGTTTATTTATTTTTATATTATTAAATTATTTTTATTTTCAAAACAGCTCGAGCAACATAATCCTTATTGTGGTAACTAATTAGCAACAAATTCCTACATTACGACTTATCAAATAAGTATAAGTTTCGTGAGTGTCCATGCTAGCTTGATATCAAGATAGCAGTGGTAGCTTTTTTTTCTAAACGGCTTGAGCAAAAAAATCGAAATAGTGGTAACTAATTAGCAACAAATTCCTACATTACGTCTGATCAAATAAGTATAAGTTTCGTTAGGGTCCATGCTAGCTTGATATCAAGATAGCAGTGGTAGCTTTTTTTCTAAACGGCTTGAGCAACAAAATCGAAATAGTGGTAACTAATTAGCAACAAATTCCTACATTACGTCTGATCAAATAAGTATAAGTTTCGTTATGGTCCATGCTAGCTTGATATCAAGATAGCAGTGACCGGTTTTTTTCTAAACGGCTTGAGCAACAAAATCGAAATAGTGGTAACTAATTAGCAACAAATTAGCAACAAATTCCTACATTACGTCTGATCAAATAAGTATAAGTTTCGTGAGGGTCCATGCTAGCTTGATATCAAGATAGCAGTGGCAGCTTTTTTTTCTAAACGGCTTGAGCAAAAAAATCGAAATAGTGGTAACTAATTAGCAACAAATTAGCAACAAATTCCTACATTACGTCTGATCAAATAAGTATAAGTTTCGTGAGGGTCCATGCTAGCTTGATATCAAGATAGCAGTGGTAGCTTTTTTTCTAAACGGCTTGAGCAAAAAATCGAAATAGTGGTAACTAATGAGCAACAAATTAGCAACAAATTCCTACATTACGTCTGATCATATAAGTATAAGTTTCGTTATGGTCCATGCTAGCTTGATATCATGATAGCAGTGACCGGTTTTTTCTAAACGGCTGGAGCAACAAAATCGAAATAGTGGTAACTAATTAGCAACAAATTAGCAACAAATTCCTACATTACGTCTGATCAAATAAGTATAAGTTTCGTGAGGGTCCATGCTAGCTTGATATCAAGATAGCAGTGGTAGCTTTTTTCTAAACGGCTTGAGCAAAAAAATCGAAATAGTGGTAACTAATGAGCAACAAATTAGCAACAAATTCCTACATTACGTCTGATCATATAAGTATAAGTTTCGTTATGGTCCATGCTAGCTTGATATCATGATAGCAGTGACCGGTTTTTTTTCTAAACGGCTGGAGCAACAAAATCGAAATAGTGGTAACTAATTAGCAACAAATTAGCAACAAATTCTAAAATATATTTGGTTTAATTCTGCTAAGTTACTACTGCTACCTTGACAGAGCTCAGAAATTTAGATACCAGTTCAAATATTAACAAACATTTTTTTTTTATTAATTTCGACGAAAATCAATTTAAATTCTGTAATTAACATTGTTTACTTATTGTTCAAGCAATTTGTGTAATTTTATTAATAACTATGGAAAAATCCGTTCTTACAATTTGAATTGTTCTTAGAAGCTGCATTAATTCGTAACTAGAGTAACAATATTAAAATAAAGACGTAATCGGGTCCCATAGAAGTCCATTTGATCCGATCATTAACAAAATAAAGAACCTGACATTTTTTCGTTGTCCGTTTCACGTGAAATACTCCAACTTCCATAATAAATTCTTCTGCATACAGCAGTTCATCTAAAAATTCTCTGTCTATAATTATGATTTATGGGCAGTGATAAATTAACGTCAAATGATCCACTAGTTTACCGACGTACTTTTGGAAAAACAAGGCTAAGTTACCTTGAGCCATCCAAACCATCCCCCCCATAACAATCACCACCAGCGATGATATCATGGTGAGAGAGAAGACGTTCTGCATCCTCGTCGTGAACTTGATGTCATAAGCGTTTATAAACGTCAGGAAACCTGAGGAATAAGTATCATTAAGTAGGAAGGTTCGATAGAGGTGTCTCATAGCACTGTAAATCGTTAAGCTTGTACGTTCAGCTTAATACGTGGAATAATGGAGGAAGCAGTTGAATAATTATGAGAACGCCCAATGTCTCACAGATAATCGGCGTGACTTAACCAAGGTTTATATTAGCTATTAAACTTGCAGAAGCTGGTATATGCAAGTTTTCTAGGCTTACATGTAAAAAATATTCATGTTGAGATAGGAAGTAAAGGTGGCAGATAAAAAAGGTTAGGCGCGTTACGAAATTATAGTTTATAGAAAAGTAATAAAACCAGTTATATTCTCTTAGTTTATTAACCTCCCCGCACTCATACGCTTACTATTTTTACTTTGTGATATTAATTTAGCACCACTAGTTAATAATTCTTTGAATTTACGTCTCATATGAGAACCCGTAATCATTTCACCCTCGGAGGGCGACGAACTATATATAAAATAGCGAAATCTCGCGCCCTCCAACATCATAACCATCGTGAAAAAAATCACTTATCATCACCGCTGAGAACCGAACATGTTACAGATAACTTACATATCGTGACGGCAGCTAGGAGTTTCCTGCACAGCGGATTTATGGTGCAACCATGGTATATCGGCTGAAGCACGTTGTTGGCAAATGTCAGAGCCATGATGGCGTTAGTGCTTGGTCTGGAAGATAAGTCAGAGTACAGTCAGAGTCCTTAAAAAGCAATTCTTGTTGAACATGTTTGATAGTCTATAGTTTTTGTGTGCAATATCACATAGATCTGTCGTGGTCTTTCTTATACCCCCTTTGTGGTCGCTGGAGGCTATCAGCGAGCGATAAAGGGTCGAGGGGAAATTAGGAGGGGTATTTTTTTTTACAAATAAACACACAAACTTTCGCATTAATAATATTAGTGGATATGTAAGTTTAAACTGAGAAAAAGGATAAGTCTCATATGACACAATAGATATATTTAAAACTAACCGCCCGCAGCTTCGCCCGCGTTTATTTCGGACTTCAAAAATGGAGCCGGTCGCGAACATTCGAGAATGTTCGTTTTACGAAGCTACTCGCTAGGTGATTCGCTAGCCTCTAGGTGCCAAGGAAGCCGCCTGCCTGTGCGTTCGCGACCTTATATATATACAGAAATAATCTTTATAGCATGATTCAGTATTCACGTATGATGGCTTATTACTAGCGTATCTCATGTATAACTTTGGTGTTTCTATATCGATTTCTATGATTATTTTTTATGGAATATTTAATAATGTTAACTTTTTTAATTAGGGATGACTGAGAGTGTTATAAACGTAAGAGTAGACAAATACAATGAGAAAGCTTCGAACTGCTAAGCTATCGGGAGTTACACGTGTTATTGTGAGTCAACCATAAAAGATAGACATGTGCTGTCGTGGGATATTTTTTACATAATTTTAAGGAGAACATTTCCGTCATACATGATTTCTGTGTAGCTTTAACCATCAAAGTTGCACACGCGACGGAAGTTTAAAAAATGGAGTAACTTCTCCCGTTTTCCCAACATTTCCCTTCACTGCTCTGCTCCTATTAATTGTAGCGTGATGAAAAGTATACTTTAACCAGCGCAGGAGTATGACAAATAATTGTACCAAGTTTCATTAAAATCCGTCGAGTAGTTTTTGTTTCTATAACGGTTATACAGACAGACAGACAGACAAAAATTTTACCAATTGCATTTTTGGCATCAGTATCGATCCCTAATCACCCCCTGATAGTTATTTTGGAAATATATTTCATGTACAGAATTGACCTCTCTACAGATTTATTATAAGTATAGATAAAGAATAGGGTATTTGATGGGTATTTGACTATGTTTCATTTTGTGATTATTATATTATGTAGCCAATTAGTGCAATAAATAAATCTTTGTGTGAAAACAGCATTAAAATTCGGTAAGAGATGGGTCAGTAATTCAAATTTCAAATATTGCTAAGTGCAGGAGTGGACGTGGAATGGGGATATCGCTCCAGCTCTTTGTTACGCACGCATCGTAATGCACCGCTGACGTCACATGCAAGTATTTCGTCTCTTTTCTATTTTTTTACACTTATCCCTACAACCAAATTTCAAAGGCTTATAACTTGTGGATTTTTCATCAGATTTCTTCCGTTTTAGAATTTATAAGACGTACATTATTTTATAAAAGTAATAAAAGAATTAATAAGTCAGATACCCTATTTTCATGACTGACGGCCTCGGTGGCGTAGGTGTATTATATACGCTGTACGACAAATACTCTGAGGTCCCGGGTTCGAATCCCGGGTCGAGCAAATTGATATTTCGGTTTTTTTGCTCACTATCATCTCGGAGTCTGGAATTGGTGCCCGGTATGGAGATAGGATCATCGCCTACTACATCACCCACCTCTGCTTACTCCTTCGGAAATAAATGCGTGATGTGTATTTTTTGATACATAATTTCGGAAGTCACTATCAAATAATTAAATCTCAAACTGTGCAGCAAGTGAATTAGCGCTGATAATTTATAATCTAAAGGCGTATGAGGCCGGTGGACCTGATGGCTTTGGGTTCGACTCTCACATTGGGCATTTCATTCTATGGGTTTGTATAACAGCCATGCATGGCCGATATTATGTGATGTACGAATTCTACGACGAGCACCATACATATAGTTCACTTAAATACTGGGCGTTCCATTACGTGTAGAATTTTTAAATTATAAACCAGTGCATCTAGCAATCTATACTTGAAATAAGAATAATGATTCTTCTTAATCCTAGTATCTATAGTATATATTTTTTATGCCTTGCATGTATACAATAAAGATTAATGAGTTTAAGAATAAAATAAATAAAACTAACATAAATATGAAAATAGCATCCCACAAGTACAGGAAGGCGGGCAGCGGTCCATACGCCTCGTCGATGTAGTGGTAGTCTCCTCCGCTCTGCGCCAGTGTTGTTCCTGAAAATGTGATGGAACACTCTATTAGAATGAAGCTTGTTTTGTTGCGAATGGATCAGGTATAACGATATGTGTAAATGTAAAATTCAAAATAATAGTGCTTCTGGTGATTCTAACCAACATATGTCTAGCTATGTAAAAAAAATAAAATAGTTACTAATTTATATTTATTATTTACTAGCTTTTGCTCGCGGCTTCGCCCGCGTGAAGGTGTTTTCCAGGATAAAATTCCACTGTTTGATAAAAGTCTTGCTACATATTTTCCCGGTACTTATAGGTTCAAACTAATTTTATCCCCAATCTATAATTTCAGTTCAATCAGTCGAAAATCTAAGAACATTTATACAAACTTTCATCCCCTATTTTATCCCCTTAAGGGTAGAATTTATCAAAATCCTTTCTTAGGGGATGCCTACGTCATAGTAGCTTTATGCATGTAAAGTCTTAGCCCGATCCGTCCAATGGTTTGGGCTGTTCCTTGATATATCACTGTCAGTCACCTTTGAGTTATATATTATATTAACAACTGAAGTTAGCTAAAATTGAGTTTCTCGAAGCCGACCACTATTTATGTACTATGTATTTTGAGACTATGCAATTTTGTCGCGTTCGCGATTCACTTTCACTTTTGTTGAGTTTCAGAACGCGATATTAGATCCTCCAACGCGCACGCGAATTTGAACTTTATGCAGCGGTAATAAATTACAAATTGACTCTCCATTTTATTTAGAAAACGTTTGTATGGGAAATAGAAAAATGCTGTTTTGAGGATTTTCCCGGCAATTATTCGAATTTTTCTCACCTTTTAAATCTTCCCTAGACCTCCACGAATAATTCAAGACCAAGATAAGATAAATCCGTTCAGCCGTTCTCGAGTTTTAGCGAGACTAACGAACAGCAATTCATTTTTATATATATAGATTTTCAGCTGCCAAGCAGCAGTGTGTCACTGTTGTATTTCGGTTTGAAGGACATTGTAGCCAGTGTAACTACTGGACATAATGACACTTAACATCTTATGTCTTAGGATGGTGAGTGCAGTGGAATACCAAACAATACTTTGTAATCCAAGGTGTTGGATGGTGTTTCTCCTGTTTACGGGCGGTCGCATTGCTTACCATCAGGCGAACGGTAAGCTCGTCTCGTCATTCACTGCAATTAAAAAAACACAAGGCACATAAGGTCAAGTTACGTTGACCACTTTTATTCCCAAAAAATTACTTCGTAATGTTGTAACAAAACAATGTCACAGAAACCAGTTGGCCTTCAGACCACCAAATATATCAACCTAGCCCGAATATGAAATCCGGGATGAAAATCTTATTGCCTTAGAAAAATAGCCATTATAATAGTTTTATTTTCACATGATACAGGAAGAAATAGTTTTGTACTTGACTGGAGACCGGTTGGTAAAAGTCCGTTGTATCATTATAACCAGTGTAACTTTTGGCCACTATGAAACTTTTTATCAAATTTGAATTGTATTCAAGCGCAGATGTTTTGCAAGTTCTAATAATGCCTCTATTTACAGGCAGTTTCAGCGCAAAGACAAACTCCACGCCACTTAATAATAATACTTACCCAACTCAGAATAAGATAAGGCGCCAAGAGTCGCTAGTCCTCCACAAATGGCCCAAACAGTGAGAGAGCCCCACACTGAGCCGGTCTTCTGCAGCACCTCCCGGGGCGAAATGAAGATGCCACTTCCAAATATAATACCTAGTATTAGGGTGACACCTTCAAGCAACCCTAATTGCTTGCGCATTCTGACTTTTTCTTCTGGCATCATTATCCCTGTATTTTTCCCTTATATACAGCCAAACGAAATAAATTGGAATGGACTTACTTATAAATTTATAGGCGTTTGCCAATGTAGATAATCGTATTAAATTGTATAGCAAACATTTTCGAAAGTACCTCTTTAAGATTGTAATTGATAACTAAGAAGTAAATAATCACAATGTGGAAAATAAAAATGTAATCATTTGATCTGTTTGATATTTCTATATGACGTATTATTCTTTCAAAGAGAATTATAATATATATGGAAAATTATAGTTAGGTTTTCGTTCCGAATCTTTGTTTATTCTGATATAATACTATACCGAGCTCAGAACAAGAACAAGCATAGAAGGAATCTAAATTACCCTCATATACTTATCCTATTTTTTCAAATAGGCCAAAACCGTTGAAAAGAACGAGACAAATATTATGTTGCTAAGGTCGGCTTGCGTACCCTTTAAAATAATCAAATGGTTACCTTTGGTCATCTTTATGATGCCGAATTAAAAAGCAAATAAAATGTCAAATGTTCCAACTTGCCAACCTCAAAACAATGTCACAAACGCGCCCACACAATTTAGTTACGTTATACTTCAGCGCGTGCTTTTCAAAAGTGGCTACATGTTTTGTAATATTTTTGTTGTTAATTGTAATAAATACACAGTGCTGTTTAAATAAAATATAGCCCTACGAACAAGCAATGGCCTACGTTATTGTGGGATGTAAATCTCATTCTTCTCGTAAAGAAAATGAAACTGAAATCATCAGCTTCCATCGGTGAGTAAACAAAAAACCCAATATATTTGCTTAAATCCTCTACATAAGTGCAAAAGTGTTATTAATTATACTTTATTATGCTGTAGTCATATTATAATCTGCTGTTGGCCATTCGATACAGTCATTATTAAGTATTTTTCATTTTACCAATTTACGTAGTCGAGTTCAATAGTGTTGTGCTGCATATTCTATTGATAACATAGATGTTAGTATATTGTAGTTTATTATTTTGCATAAATTCAATGTACGGTGGTGTAGTGGTAAAAGCCATTCGGGAACCATACCCGAAAGCTGGGGCGAGGAAACTATCTGATTTTCATAGTGTGTTTCATACAATGTGTTTCATTGCAGATTCCCCACAGATGATGCTATGAGGCAAAAGTGGATCATTGCCATAGCTCATCCCAATAGGAATTGTAAAAACAGGACCGTGTTTGTTCCAAACATTTCGAAAAAGACTTATTTTATAACCATTGATCATAAATGGCGCAGACTAAAACCTAATGCTGTCCCCTCATTACATCTACGTTCAGAGATGGTAATATTATAATATATTGCATACGTAATCATACATGAAATGAATGCGCACCTATTACATTTGTATGCTAGCAAATTAAATTTTTCTCTCAATCACTGTTAATATATTTTACGCCTTACAGAAGATAAAGTTGATATTTATTTATATTAATTAGGGTAGTGTGGTAGTTTGCTTGTCTCTGATTCCCATGTTATTTTGTTTCAGAATGTTATATCGACGACCTCTACTAGCTTCAATGCTGTACAGCCATCCAATTCAATCAGTATGTCAGCAGTGCAACAGGAAACTGATTTAATATATCGGGTATTTAAATTAGAAAAAGATAATAAAAGGCTTCAGAAAATTGCTAGACAACGATTGTTAAAGATAAATTCTTTACGATAAAAAACCAGACGTTTAAAGAAAAAAAATATTGATTTGCATACCCGCTTAATGGATTTTACTTAAAAATGAGAGAATAGAAGCAGAAAGTTTGCTGTTATTGGAATCTGTGATGGATAACCCGATAATAAAAAGATATTTGACAAAACAAATGGGTGACAATACGCGTGAATTCAGCTTAGAAATGAAAAAATTTGCGGTAACGTTGCATTACTTATCACCACGTGCCTATACTTTCTTGCGCAGCGAGTTAAAGGATATTTTACCTCATCCAAAAACTATTGGAAAATGGTATCAAACCATCGACTGCAATCCAGGATTTACAGTCGAAGCCGTTGATGCAATCAGGGAAAGAGTAAAATAAAAAAATGGGAAACCTTTATATTGTGCATTGTCACTAGATGAAATGGCTTTGCGAAAATTGGTTGAGTGGGATGGAACTAATTATTTTGGCTTTGTTAATATCGGCTGTGATCTTGATTCCCATGACATACCATTAGCGAAAGAAGCCTTAGTGTTTATTATAACAGCCATTAACGACACATGGAAAATCCCTGTTGGGTATTTTTTGATAAATTCTATTACCGCCCAACAGAAAGCAATTCTAGTACTGCAATGTGTATCATTATTGGCTGAAACTGGAGCTAATATTGTAACTCTTACTTTCGACGGCGCTGCTACCAACAAAGCTATGTCGAGTCATTTGGGATGTGATTTATTAAATTATTTTTTCATTCAAAATGATCACAAAATATATATGTGGCCTGATCCATGCCATAACATAAAGTTAATACGAAACACATTCGGTGACAAAAAAGTCCTCATAGATCATCAAGGCAATAAAATATCTTGGTTTTATATTATACTATTACATAAAATTCAAAACAACGAAGGACTACATTTAGGCACAAAAATAAAAAAAGACCATATCGAATATGTAAAACAAAAAATGAAGGTACGCTTAGCGACGCAATTTTTAAGTGCAAGTGTTGCAGATGCACTAGAATTTTGTAGGGACATTGGGATCCCTGAATTTTTGGGTTGTGATGGCACCATCCAGTTCATAAGAATATTTAATAATCTGTTTGACATAATGAACAGTAGAAACATGAGAGCCAAAGGACGGAAACGGGCGCTAGCCAAATTTAACGTGGAGGAAACAAAGAACTTTTTTGAAAACGTTGAAGTATACATTAAACATTTGAAATTCCTTGACGGTACATTAGTAATTGATTCAAATAGATCAACTGGTTTTCGTGGTTTTATTGTTTGCATGAAATCACTTTTTGCATTATATAACACATTGATTGCCCAGGAAAACAGCACACTGAATTACATATGTACTTACAAACTATGCCAAGATCACCTTGAATTATTTTTCGGATCTATTAGAGCAAAATGCGGCTTTAATAACAATCCATCAGCATGTATGTTTCGCGCGGCTTATAAAGATTATTAGTGCATGCCCAATTTAAAGATAGTGCTACTGGGAATGGTTTGCAATTAGAAAAAATTACAATTCTCAATGCTTCTGCAATAAATTCAACGACTGGAAACAGCAGACTCGTCGAAAGCCCTGATGATATAACGATGAATCTGGAGAATTTAGACGATCACGATTACATTTTTCCAACACTGACCGAGTATGCTCATCATGTTGTCGAGTATATAGCTGGTTTTGTTGTAAGGAAATTAAAAAAAACAATTACATTGCGAAACATGTATCCAGAGCATGTTAGAAAGTACAGCAAATAAAAATACCTTTTCCTTGGTTTCTCACAAAAATAGAGGAGGTTTAATTCAACCCTCTGATAGAGTGACTAAAGTGTGTTCAACGGCAGAAAAAATATTGCGGGAATACCAAACTCGCGTAGGTTCCAAATGCGTTGGACAACCGAAATATTTTCTAACGATGATTAATAAACTATCAGGAATGTTACTACCTACTTCAATTTTTAATAATTTAATTGATCATTCATTCGAAAATTATTTCCTAGATGATCACAGAACCTTGTTAATAAAATTGATCGGAAAAGAATTTTAAAAAATTCGTATTTATTACATAACAAAAAATATTTCTGCTCCTGCACAAAAAAATAGGACATTTTTAAATAAAACTGTAATTTTTAAGGAGCAGTAATAAAGTGTTTAAAATTTATTTGAAACTAGCTTTTGCCCGCGGCTCCGCCCGCGTTATAAAGTTTTTCGGGCTAAAGTTTTCCGTTATAAAAGTCACGCTATATATTTTCCCGGGAGCCTATGTTCTTCCCAGGGTCTCAAACTGTCTCCATACCAAATTTTATCCTAATACGTTGGGTAGTTTTTAAGTTTGCGGGGGACTTTGTTTTTATGATATATTTTTGTAGAACTTTTAAGAGGAACAATCCCGTCATACATTATTGTTGCATAACTTTAACCGTTTACGCAGCGCACGCAACAGAAGCTCTCAAAACGAATAAATTGTCCCCGTTTTTGCATCATGTTTCATTACTGCTCCGCTCCTATTGGTCATAGCGTGACGATATATAACCTATAGCACTCCAGGAGCAAAGGGCTATCCAACACAAAAATATATTTTCAGTTCGAACCGGTAGTTCCTGAGATTAGCGATTACTGCTCCGCTCCTATTGGGCATAGCGTGATGATATATATAGCCTATAGCATTCCAGGAACAAAGGGCTATCCAACACAAAAAGAATTATTCAGTTCAAACTCCTAGTTTCTGAGATTAGCCGTTACTGCTCTGCTCTTATTGGTCATAGCGTGATGATATATAGCCTATAGCACTCCACGAACAAAAGGCTATCCAACGCAAAAATAATTTTTCAGTTTGGACCGGTAGTTCCTGAGATTAGCCATTACTGCTCCGCTCCTATTGGGTATAGCGTGATGATATATAGCCTATAGCACTCCACGAACAAAGGGCTATCCAACGCAAAAAGAATTTTTCAGTTCGGACCGATAGTTCCTGAGATTAGGCATTACTGCTCCGCTTCTATTGGGTATAGCGTGATGATATATAGCCTATAGCACTCCACGAACATAGGGCTATCCAACGCAAAAAGAATTTTTCAGTTTGGACCAGTAGTTCCTGAGATTAGCGCGTTCAAACAAACAAACAAACAAACTCTTCAGCTTTATATAATAGTATAGATAAGTTATCAAACATATGTGACATGAATGATACCGCTGTTTTAATTTTACTGTCCCATTTTAATAGTTTCTGTCAAACCACACCTCTTGGGTATCTATTTTAATCCCTAAGAAAGTCAGAAAAGAACAGAAGGTGTACTGGCTTTCTCCTAGACGAAATTCCGGCCGATTTTTGTTTACTACTTACAGCGGTTTCCATTCCTTCCGAAATTTCTAACATTTTCTTAATTTAATAATTTAAATGCTAAACCATTTTTGTGTGAATGTCATTTCGGAAAGCATGGAAACTGCTCTAAATAGCAAATGAAAATTGGACAAAATTTAGTTCGAAGAAAGCCGGTAGTTCTGTAGTTTTTTGTAATGTAACAGCTTCTTAACGAGTGCTTTTACATACCCAGACCTCATTTAGTACTTGAATACCAAATTAGGGTTTTGATATCTTTTTTTTTTTAACTTTATCTAACATAGCAATTTGCAACGGTTTGTAGTTGACTGACCGAGTGTGTCAGTCAACTACAAACGCAAGTGTTTATTTAAGCAGGTCTGTGAATTTACCATAGCCGATAGACAAAGCATCTATCGATATCGATAAGATGTCAAAAGGGATCGCAACACAATTAAATCTCTTGCTGTCAAAGACAGAGTACACTCAAATGTCATAGTGTTACTTCTATGCTTGCCATTGTTCTGAGATACCGAGAGCTTGGCATTGACATTGGCAAAATCAAAGAGAATTATAATATATATGGAAAGGCAAAATCATCCTCTGCCAACGATGGAGCCATAATCTAAAAATTGAATTAAATTGAATTGACCTCTTACGCCGTCGTCGACATTATTGTAGTGTAATAACTATCAACAAAGTGAATAACTATCAAGTTAACATCCACATCAAACCAGGAACAGAACCTGTACACTTACCAGCGCGACCAATTAAATTAGGAAAGAAAAAAAAAAAACATTGAAAAAGAGATAGACCGTCTTCTTTCTGAAGGCATCATACACAAGATAGACCCTAACATAACACCCGTAGAGTGGGCTATACCCACTGTCAATATCGTAAATCAAACGGTGACATTCGATTTTTGACTTAGAGACTATAAAACCACTGTGAATTCCTTTTTAATTAAACGGTTTTATTTAGCTCACCCCGTTTGTTAAACATTTACACCCTGTACCACTCTTTGATCAACTACGACAGAATCTGGCACATGGACAATTGTTTTCAAAAATTGATCTCAAAGATGCCTATTTACAATACGCAATTGCACCAGAATCTAAACAATATCTAACAATATCGACACATAAGGATTACTTTCAATATAACAGAATGCCTTTTGGAATTTCTACTGCACCATCAATTTTCCAACATTATCTCGACCAACTTCTAACAGAGATACCTAGCGTGGCGGTGTATTTCGATGATATTGCAGTGGCAGGAAAGAACTTGGATGAACATTTATACACTTTAAATCAAATTTTCGAACGCTCACAGACAGCAGGACTTAAGGTAAATCTAAAAAAAAATGCTCCTTCCTGAAAGAAGAAATAGAATTCCTAGGACATACTATTGACAAGAACGGTATACGCCCCACAAATAAAAAAATCGAAGCTATTTCTAAAGCCTCCGAGCCTTGCACTCCGAAAGAATTGAGATCATTCCACATTTAATTTGTCAACTGGGACAAATGTAACAAACTCCTTAGTTAATTCAATAAACTTAGCAGTTTATTCATATAATTCTCTTTGAGTTTATTATTACGAAGAATTTGTAATGAATTGTCATTAGATACGTTGTCAAATAATTATCGGATTATTAAATTATTAGTATTATTTAATTATATTCCACGTAGGGTATTGTATTTAAGAATGGGGAATTGGATATTTCCAATTGGTGCAATGGCGAGGTTGCTATTAACCCTAGAAGCCCCCAGGGAAGAAAATGTGGCGCGTCGAAGCAGAAGGCAACGAATAAGAGAACATTTTGACTACAGTATTATCCCTGATAGTGAATTTTCAAGAAATTATCGTTTGACCAAGGGCCTCGTGGAGGAAATTTGCAAGGATATTGTGCCTTTGCTGCCCGGAAAAAAATCGGTTCGGTATAGACCCAGTGATTAAGGTAATCTACAAAAAATAAAAAAAAAGCGGCGGTAGCCTAGTTGGGTGTGGAACGAACTGCCAAGACGAATGTCCGCAGGTTCAAATCCCAAGGGCACACACCTCTGACTTTTCTAAAATCATGTGTGTATTCTTTGTGAATGTATCGTTCGCTTTAACGGTGAAGGAAAACATCGTGAGGAAACCTGCACATCTGAGAAGTTCTCTATAGGAATTTCGAAGGTTTGTGAAGTCTACCAATCCGCACTAGGCCAGCGTGGTGGACTAAAGCCTAATCCCTCTCAGTAGTAGAGGAGGCCCGTGCTCAGCAGTGGGCAAGTATACAATACAGGGCTGATATTATTATTACAAAAAATATGTTTTTATATGTGTTTATTTTTTAAAGTTACATTAATTAAGATAATGCACTTTTTGAAGGTTTTGACTGCTGTTAACTGCTTTGCCTGCGGCAGCTACCAGGGATCTGTTGTTAACAATACTGATGCACCTATGGCACAACAAACTGTGTCAAGGTGCATAAGAGAAAAGATACTGTAGCTTTAAATGAGCCAAATATTGTAGCAAAATATCTAAAATTCCCACAGACCAGTGATGACCGAATTAGGATTAAGTCAAGGGAAGTAATTATTTACTCACTACTATACACTTTACTCAAAAAACTTACGATCAAGTCTCATTACTAGGATACATATTTTATTACTAAGAAGAGTTTATAGGTTAAATCTTTTGCTAATTTTTTTCTATACTAGCGACCTGCTCCGGTTGCAGCACATAATATTATATATCATCAGTGTGTTCCTTCTCATGACGTATAGGGGAGCAAGGCTATCGCCATTTCGGGCACAAAATCCAGATTAGACCTGGAATTCGAACTTGAAACCTAGTAGAGTACTGTACTCGCACCAAAATACTACTATGCCGCCGAGGCAGTCCCTGGATTATATTTCATTTATATTATTACATTTTTACAGATTTTACAATAAATATGGATTCCCTGGTGTATGTGGATGCATAGACTGCACACATATTGCTGTTTTTAAACCGAAGCACCATGAAGAAAGGTTTTGTAAGAGAAAATCTTACCATTCTTTGAATGTGCAAATAGTTAGTTAATTCCTATTAGTTTTAATTATGATAAAAAATAATTAGAAAGACTTACTTGGTAATACACTATTACTGATATGTGATGCAGATAATTCTATTTTAAACGTGGATGCATCGTATGGAGGTCAAACTCTTGATGCTTTTTTTTAACAACTCAGATATAAAAATACACCTGCAAAATGAGTGAGCAAGGAGCAATCGCGTATTCACTTGGCATGTACCTACTAGGGGTCGCAATACCGGACCATTTTTCAAAACCGGTATTTTCGGTATTGACCTAAAATAAATTCCGGTATTCCGGTATTTTCGGTATTTCCGGTATTTGAAGAAATATTAGAAAAATAGGAAATATACTTACATTTAAGTTAGTAATTAAATGTCAAATTTTAATGACAGCTTAGTAATTAGTTAAAGGCTGAATGAAAAGAGATTATTTTCGTAAGCCAACGTTCACGCCGTTCTGATTTTTGAGAGCTGGCTCAAACCTCACCTTCCTTCTACCCTTTATTCCCTCCCTGGTTTCATTTTGATTAGAAATGATCGAGTTGACAGGAGAGGGGCGAAGTCGCTATATATTTACGTAGCGACCTGAAATACAAAACTGTAATATCTTCCTCTGCTTCTTATTCTGCTTATGGGAAATTTCTGTTTCTTGAGGTTTGAGTCAAGAGAGTGAAAACCTTACTAGCTGTTATTTACTGTCCCCATCTCTTGATTACCTCTCCAGTCTGGAAACAGTTCTGGAATCTATAAGATCAGAATATGCTTATTACATCATCATGGGTGATTTAAATACTGATCTACGTGCCAGCCACTCTTCCCGATCTCGTAAACTCCTTACTGTCCTTGATTCTGATAAACTGCATGTCCTACCACTGCAAGCCACCCACCATAATATGGATGGTCATGACACTTGGCTTTACATTATCCTCACCTCTGCTCCTTCCCCTGTTTTCTCCCACGGTCAATTTTCCGCTCCTGGCTTCTCTCACCATGATCTCATCTATATGTCTTACGCCCTAAAACCTCTCAAATTCCCCTCTAAGATATTGCACTTGCGTAGTTTTAGTCGCATTGATGCGGATAAGCTGAAAGGAGACGCTGCTAACTTTAACTGGGATCACCTATTGGCAGCCACCTCTGTTGACGATAAAGTCGCAATTTTTAACCGCGCTGTCACTTCACTCTTTGATACCCATGCCCCTTTAAAGAAAATTAAATTAAAACGTCCTCCTGCACCATGGATTACAAATGGGGTTAGGATGGCGATGAGACGACGGAATCGGGCTTTAGTACAGAAGTTATCGTTCGAAGGAGAACTGGTGCCTTTTTAAGGCTGCAAGGAATCGGTGTAACCAGTGGTACGTAATGCTAAACGCCGACACATTCTCGGTAATATTTCTTCTTTCTCGTCAGCCAGTATCTGGAGATTCCTCGGAACTCTGGGTATTGGCAAAGTTAAAACATAGATCTCCACGGTGCGACTATTGGTTTGGATGACATTAATAAACATTTCACATCTGTTACCATGATTGATCACCAAACTAGGCGTCGTACCATGGATTTCTTAGCGGGTCTATCCAGGCCTAACATTAATACTTTTCATTTTCTTCTGTGCCATTGGGTGAAATTAGAAAAGTCATCCTGTCCATTAAATCCAGTGCCACTGGCAGTGACAACATCAGTCGTCGCATGATAATCCCTATCTTGGACCAACTTCTACCAATCATGTCCCATATCATTAACGCCTCCCAGCACTGGTATCTTTCCGTCTTTGTGGCGGAGAGCTATTGCTATCCCTCTTCCTAAAATCCCTAACCCATCACTTGCTAAGCATTTCCGTCCTATATCCATTCTTCCTTTTCTCTCGAAAGTGCTCGAGGCCTGTGCTCACAAGCAACTGTCTGAGCATGTGCACCGAAACAACCTACTGTGCCCACTCCAGTTTGGCTTCAGGCCTGGCCATACCACTATTACTGCACTCCTCAAAGTGACTGGCGATATTAGGGCGGGCACGGAGGATTCCCAAGTCGTTGTTTTGGCTTTGGTTGATTTCTCCAACGCCTTCAGTATAGTCAGTCACGACATTCTTCTTGCAAACCTCTCCCACCTTATGATCTCGCCCACGGCACTGAATTGGTTCTCGTCTTATATTCAGGGACGCCAACAGTTGGTGCGCCTAGACGATTCTTCGTCTAGCTGGCGCGATATAGACCGTGGCGTCCCTCAAGGCGGCATACTCTCCCCATTATTGTTCACTATCTTCATAAACCTCTTAACACAAAATCTTCAATGTGCGTACCACCTGTATGCTGATGACTTGCAAATTGATTCTCAGGAGCAGGTTGATTGCGTGTCCGCAGCTGTAGATAGGATAAATAAGGACAATTTCGGCCTTTCGGTAAACCTCGCGGAATTGCCATGAAATACCAGGCCTTCATTGTAGGCAGCTCAAGGCTTTTAAACAGGTTGTATTTTACATATATTCCCCCTGTTATGTTTCTCAGCTTTGTTTATCTGATAGCTTGCTGTTTGTTCAGCTTTGTTAATCTGACAGCCAACTAGATTCAAGTTGTATCACAATATTAGCCAATCACAACGGCCCTACGTCTACGCACTGCGAAGGCTGCCATGCCGTCAGCACTGAGAAACAGACTTGTTATCACAGCAATGCTCCGTCCTTAGATAAATAACGTCTTTGAATAATGGGGATAGACTTTAAAGAACAAAAATATTTCTAATAAGTTCTTATAAAAATAACAATTAACAGTTAACACCGCTATGCCAAGAACAAAACAAAAGTAGCAATATAGCCCTAAGCCATGTATTTTGGTCGCTCTCTATAATATAAGCCTATACGAATGACTGAAATTGCAAGCAGCTTAAATTTTTGCGATTTGAAACTCGAGAAATTAATAATTATACACACATTTTGTACTGAATTTTATTTTTATAAAATATCGAAAATACCGAAAATCCCGGTTTTTGTAAAATCAATACCGGTATTTTGAAGTTCTTAATTTGGTCCGGTATTCCGGTATTTTCGAAATCCGGGATACCGGTGTGCGACCCTAGTACCTACATAAGGATCTCCCGAACCGAATTTCGGCCACGGTGGCCAATCTCAATGGAGATCAGCGAAGTACGCAGGAGACATTACAGTGCGCAATACATGGGTGCACTGTCTTTTCCTTCACTCTCATAGTCCGATGAGACGGCAATCCGAAATGACCGGAGAGATCAGGCGCAGAATTAACGGCTTTACGGCTTTAGCTTAGCACAGAAACGAACCAGGGCCTCCATCGAACGCACCTTTGGTATTTTAAAGGGACGGTTTAGATGCATCCTTTCAGCTCGGAAAACGCACCATTGTCCTGATACAGCAGGCAAAATTACTATTGCCTGCTATGTTCCTCACAATGTGTGCGTTAGAGATGGAATTGAATATTCCGAATTGCTCGAAAGTGAATTGTTGAATGACCAGCAACAAAACCACTACCTTTAGCTGCAACCCAGGATACTAATAATATACTAGCGCTAAGAAGAGGGCAAGCTATGAGAAATAGTCTCGTTATTCAACTTGCACAAAATTACATGTAACTTCATACTAATCTTAATGTATTATGATCATCTATCTAATTGCCAATTCTTTCATCATTTTTTTTTTATTGCAAGTATATAGGACGAGACGCGTAAGCCTTTCAATATCCTTGCTTTTCTTTAACAAGTCCTTGGTCAAACAATAATTTCTTGAGAATTTACTATCGGGATCATACCCAAGTACCCAAATTATTTTTGTATTTGAAATATTACTCAAGCAGGATTCTATTAGCATTTCAAAATCTTAGATAAGTGGTGTTTTGCTGTTGATGTACCTTGTCAAAGTGTCATTTAATGAAAAATATACTAATAAGATAACAATAAAATTATGTTTTTATTAATATTTTTACATTACACTAAAACTAAATAAAAACGATAACGGCGACATCCTAGTTGTATGGAACGGACTGCCGAGACGAATGTCCGCAGTTTAAAATCTCAAACACAGTTCTGACTTTTCTGTAAAAATTATGTATGTATTCTTAGTGAATTATCGCTTGCTTTAACGGTGAAGGAAAACATCGTGAGGAAACCTGCATTCCTAAGACGTTCTCTACAGGAATCTTGAGGGTGTGTGAAGTCTACCAATCCGCACTGTACCAGCGTGGTGGACTAAGGCCTAATCCCCTCTCAGTAGTAGAGTACGCCCGTGCCCAGCAGTGGGACAGTATATAATACAGGGCTGATGATGATGATGAAATAAAAACAATTTATACTTATTTTCTAGCATTAATCTGGAACAAACATAGACATAGATATGACTTCTTTAAACCTATACTAATTATCATATTATTAAATTAAACACACCAAAGCTTTAGTTCCCTAAGTTAACAATAAAATAAACTTATATTTTTTTTATATTAACTAAAACGAAAAACAATTATATTATTGACTAACATTGATTTAATAAGATTGTTCGGAATAAAAAAAGTTCAAACCCAACTTACTTGTTGGGTTGGTTTTTTTAATAAATTTACTAATTCTAGTATTGCTTTTTCTATTCCCCACAACCTTAAATCAATGTTAGTCAGTCAGTGGTTTTCTCTTCTTCCACTTGTAACAATCGTTTAGTGATACTACTACTTTGCGTTGGCCGCATTCTGGTTAGGAGCCGGGGAGGAACTAAACAAAGAAATCATAACTTTATAAATCTTTTTTATTATAAATACATTCTCATACATTTGTATTATGATCAAAATTTTTGTTCTAAGCGACTTAGGTGTATATAAAAATTGCTACAAATGTAATTTTCTGCTCGTGGATTCAAACCTAGAAACACACTGTCCGAGTAAGTACTAGGCCTATAGTGTGAGCTAAATATATCGACAGCTAAATAATTATAACATACCTAAAAATAGATACTCACGAGTAATATGGGATGGTGCAGCAGGTATTGCTTGAGTTTTTTGATCCCCAGGATCAGTATTGTCCAGAGTGTTTGGTGGTAGTTGTGACGGTGCACTCTCTTCCACTTCATATTTATTTACCTCTTCAATTAAATTCTGTTAACCAAATAATTATCTATTACTAATAATAATATATAGAAAAATTTAATATTTTAACTTTTCTTATTATTTTAACATGGCACTAAGCTCTAGGTAAGTTAGAACACTACCTCAAAAACATTTTAACGACCAACTAAATACATTCTAATATTGTTTTATAAACATTTAACCGTGACCTGTAGCTTAACATGATTATAAAAATGCTTACAATTATGGGAAAGGCTGGCACACGACCTGTGGTTTGTGGTCCACCAAATCCCTCACCAATTATTTCGAGGACCCGTATTTCCCACTGAGCAAGGGAAGCAGAAGAAGGTCCACGTCGAGTCCCTGTGTGGTCTCTGCGCACAGCTGCTGCATTTTTTTTCTCTAAGTATTTCCTGTCAGTCCACACCTAAAATGATATTATATTATTTGTGTAAGTAGGTATGTATATGCCGTATCGTGGAATTAAAAGCTTAGCATATAACAAACAGGATAGTCATTACCTTTTGCCATTGTTGCACAGTTTTTATGCTACCACCCAGAGAATTGAGCAACTGCGAAATCTCCTTCCACAATCGCTTTGCTCGAGCCCTGCCGTCACTCGTCCTGAGCATGCCCCTGGCTAATTCTTTGTTGTCGTGCAAGAAATTTAATAAAACGTTTAGCTGGTCCGCACTGCAAGCTTCAGACATACTTAATCTAAAAAAATAAAATACTTAAAACATAATTTTATACTCGAAACTACTATAATTTGTAAAAATACTTACTATTATTTCCCGCTGTAAAACACAAATGTATCAAAATTCCTCTGAAGGTTTTCTTTACTAAATTATGGCTGTCACCAATTATTTATCGGTGATTTTTCCAATATCAAGAAATAATAGCAGACAAAACAATAAATGAGAAGTTTTAAACTTTCGCGCTGAATATCTGACAACTACCAATTTATGACACTTATGTCTTGTCATAACGACTCCATAGAGAATACTTGTTTATTTTATGAATTCAGCACTTATCATTCACTCCGAACAACGAAATAAAACATAAACTTAGTCTTTGGTTACGATAATAAATCGAACATTTGTTAGACTAGGGTGTTTGCAATACTTTCGGAGCAGTATCGTATCGTCTCCGATATATCGTTGTCGATTCTCTAGATTTATATATTTTATGCAACAGAGCTTTACCCGCGGCACTGACCGCGTCAAAAAAATTTCAGGGATAAAAAATATCCCGTAGTTCTCAGGAGTAATGTAGCTTTTTATTCCTTTATTTATTTAATTTACTGAATGTATTAAAAAAAAGTAATACCTGTAATAACCTAGAGTGACGTATTGTTCTAAAAAGTAGAAATATGATATATATAGCCTCGTCAGAACTATAAAAAACCTCGCTATTTTGTAGTAAAATATATAACTAATATCTTGTACCGACAACGTCAACTTAAAACGAAAAATCAAAGTGACACCCAATCAGCTGTGACTGATTAGTTTAGTTAGGCTATTAACAATATGAATTCGAGCGTTGACTTAATAAACTATGAATAGATAAATTGAAACTATTAAAAGATTGCAAACCATATTTAGGTTATATCTTAAGAACTACCTTGCCAGTACTGATACCATGGGAAATTGAGCTTTCGTTTTTCCCCTCTTAAGCGGGTAGGGACTTCCTAGAGCGGTAGAACAGTAAATAGTACATCACTCATATCATTACACCCTCCTTACTTACTTAAGTGGGACTTCACTACCCAGGAAGCGGCGCAAAAGTAAATAGTACACGGCTCATATCATTACACAGATATTTTAGAGTTATAAATACTGGAAGTGTAGTTATTTTTGTACCTAATTACTAATTACCTTTAGGAACATAGCACCATATTTTTGACCATATTCACGTTGACTCTTGGTGATTAAAAGGTAGAGGCAGCTTCTTCTGCAGACACGTTGCACGCAACATACAGAACCTTTAGTATTTTGAAAATAAATGCACACGAAACAAAATGAAAAACTAATTGCATTTTTTATTATGCGCTGTATTTTTACCTTTAAAATGATTTTGGAAATATCAACACTAGATATTTTAATGATATTTACGTTTTATGATTTAAAATTAAGTGTTTAATTTTGTTTACACCACCTCACCATGCGACGCGAAGCGAACCACTGAGGATTGTAGCCAGCGGTCTCTCCAAACACAATATAACCGGTACTATCCCGGTTGGTACCTACATGCAGCTACACAATTCTACAAAGCTCTATAGTGGGCATAAGGGACAACTTAGCCCTTTAAGATAAATTGCTAATGTATGCATCTGATAGAGATAAATAAAACCTATTTAGTGTCCAATAATCTTAAGCAATATATATATAAATATTAACAACTCTTTAAGTGATATAATAACTCTTAATGAACTGTAAAGATTTTTAAATACACGTTTGAATAAAAAACTTATATTAATACCTTGTTTTTGGAATTAGGAACATGTAATTTGGCGATTTTGGTAATACGGCCATGTGATTGAAAAATTTAAAAAGATCTTATGTATTCGTTTTGATTTTTTGTATATTCTACTACAGGCCATTTTGCTTCTTTAAAAATTAGTTTTGCGTGTGGATAACTAAGCGCTTGTAATTAAATATAAATCTTAGCTTAGTACATAATTATAGCTTAGTATTTGATGGACAATTAATGATAGTAAAATAATAAACACGACAAATAATTTATGTCAAAACATGTCAAAATGTGTCGCCATAGCGACAGGCGACGGGTAACATCGCTTGTTGTCATAATTACGATTTAACTAATATATTTTATTGAAGGAAACAGTGAAATTAAAAATAATTTTAGGTTAATCAACTTATTTTCTGTCTGTTCATTCCTAAAGCGTATGTAGAGTATATTTTTATTATTTTCAGCCGAAAATGCACATTGAATTGTTATTACGTTGTGAACTTAATTATTATGTGAGTAAACACACTATACAATACAAGTTCTACTTATTACTAACTTATAGTTGAATAGCTTTGACCTTCACTAAAGTTTCAGTCTCATGTTGTCGTCGACTTAGAACTTGAACTTAGGTCTTAGACATAAGAATTGCCAAAGGCCTATTTCCATTCCCCATATGTCTATTTAAAATTTTAGACACTCACAATTCTGCAATAGATGCTTATTTATTAATTGTAAAACCAACTATCTGTAAACCAACGACCTTTGTGATTTGAATTACTTCGGATACATTTTATACGAAGTTATTCGTAAAATTATAAATAAAAACAAAAT
>NW_023593260.1:0-25053 GCF_014839805.1 Manduca sexta
TTCTATAATATTGAATTAACAACAACTTGCCACTCCTATGTTGTACAATTTCGAGATCAAACTTTAAACAAGAAAAGGACAAGTGCGCAATAACTAAGGATCTATACAACTCGATTCATGTCGACTTCTCTTTATGTAGAATCTAATCATCAGAACGGCATACAGCTCGTACTTATACATATAGTACCTATATACCCAATAAATCGTTTTTCTTCTTCTACTATATGGTGTGTCGGGTTGGCCTTTAAAAAAGCCAATGCGATTTAGACTCGGGCTCCGATTGAACCCTTCGGTAGCACAAACTGGTAACTAACGTATAGTAAATATAAGTACGTGTTACGACTTTCATATTTTTTACTTTACTTTTACTGTCAGATATTGCGTCTTGACAAATATCATGATTCTACGAGAGTACTATAGGTTTTCATAGCTTGATTAAATCGCAAAATGTGCAAAAATATGCCACGTAAAACCTCATATCCTTTCATCACGTTTACAATAAACATTTCATTGATACATAAACTAATATTTAAAACTGTATTTCTTCCTTATATCGATATACCATTTTTAAATTGTAAATGCCATAAACAAAACACAGCCTTACGAATGAATAAACAAACTGAAAATCCGAGATTAAAAATCAACTCTGCGAAACTTCGATTCCGCGTACTCTAGCCTCAAAATCCGATGACTCAACATTCAAATTAATTGTACCGTAAAAAGGGAGGAATTTTGACTCATTGCGAATATGCCAGCTACGTGCTTCGTAGCATCCGTACGTTCGTAGCGTTCGTAGCGAATGTCTACGAAGCTACGGTATTTTGTTTTAATAGGAAATGTTTTGATATTTAAATGGGATGAAGCTTGCAGATTTAAATTGAGAGATAGATAAGACTTATTTACGATATTAAGGTTCAAAAACAATATTAAACTCAACTTTAAGAACATTTTTGTAGTAATTAGGTGGGATAATTGTGCCAATCCATGAATACGATATAGCAAAAATTCTTCTTGTAACTTATGTAAGGAAGTCATTTTGCCATGTTACAATAGAATAAAAAGTATAAATATTTGTTTCTGATGGAACTAACTCTCCTTATTTCACTATATTTTCTCCTACTGCGTTTTAAATTGCCCCATAACTAAAACCAAAATATTATTGATTATTATGATTCTTTAAATGTTGCAGTAATATTTAAATATAAATATACTTTTTAAATTAAATACTCTCATAATAAATCAAAATGTATTGTGATTTAGGTACAATAATCGGATAATGGTATTTTTTTAAATAAAAATTAAAAGGCTTTTTTATTGTTATTTATTTAATAGTTTCCTATCCTTGTCATACCAGTAACGGAAGGCAGATAAAGCAACACATGTTTTGAAGAGTGCCTTTAACTCAACCGTGCGGCTGCCGCGCTGCACCGCTATGTCAGATATTTATTGTCTCATAAATATTATTTAAATAAATCTCATAAAACCGCAAATAAATGTAAGCATCCCAACTAAACCCGAATTTAAACCTGAGTAACCGAACCCAAGACCTTACGGTATACATACCAACCACCATACCTATAGACCAAGCTCCTTAAAAGATATGTACACGTAGTACAAAAGTTCAAACGTTGAACTCAGAGCTTTTGATTACAAAGTGATTGTTTTATGTGTTGTTATAGATGTATAAATTATACAGTAATTGTTTTATTTTAAAATGTTGCTGTTTTTCTACCAATATGATAGTCTCTATATACATACTGTTGGTGGTAGGATATATTTTATATCCGTCCAGATAGCGACTACCGTACACAACAGTGGCGAAGCGTCCATACAAGCCGATTCCTACCGGGTTACCTTTTGTAAATTAATTTAAAATATAAAATGAAAAACATAACTATATAACTGGAATAATAATAGTATATTCAAACAAGTCATCCAATACCTACTTATTTCATTAAATCAATACTTCAACGATTACGGTACATAGTTCATATTATTATCAATACGTTAAATCGTAACTCGCGCGCAGTGCTCGCGCCTTAGTGTTCGAAGTGAACCCGGCCGCGCATAGCTTCCCTCGCGATATTGTTGTCTCTTTCACACGCAGCGCGGTGTCTTTGTCTAATCTTTTGGAAGTGACGTAAAAAATACATGTGTGCGTGCGTGTATGTGTACTTCAGGGTAACCCGAGAATTTGCGGCTTACTGTTGGGCCATTGGCGCGAAATTTTTTAATAATTTTGAATGTATAATTAATGTTTGGGTATAGTGTGGGTTATTAATTTTTGTTAGGCTATTTTAGATAAGTACCTATGTTCAAAATATGTGATTATTTGTTAAATTTAGAGTTTAGACATAATGTTTATGTTTATGTATTATGTATATAAAAAAATATTTCCTCGGGTTACCTTTTGAAAATTTTCACCCTTCGCCACTGGTACACAAGGTGTTAAAAACCGCAATAGTAGCCCACGTAAGTGTGTCGCATTCCGGGATCAGCCTGTGTATAGACAGTTCCAACAGGCCAGCATTGTATCGACTGCCGAGCGATAATCATCTCTCGTCAGTCGACATTCTACTGGACCTCATTTCTTTTACCATCAGGTGCAAGTCACTTTGCTGTGTCCATATAAGCGAACTGTCACAATTATTCTATCGCCATATTTATATTTTTTATATGTGTATCAAATCATCAATTTTATAATATACTAACAAGTTCAAGAATGCTAATTAATGTTATAAAACAAATCACTAATTATAAACATAACACTGTTTAAACAATTATGTTAAACGATACAACCAAACAAAATAAATTGGATTGGAAACACTTATGTAATCATAATTGTTGAGCAAAAGAATCAAATTTAATCTATGTTATCTACGTTATTGTCTATGCCCTCGCGTCAATTGTCATCTTGACATACCATTTTCGAATAAATAAGTTTCGTAGTGGACAAAATTTAACATTTTGATACAATTTCAATTATATGTCAAATTGATACGGTAAGAGAAAACAACAATTACAGTTTTCAAAATGGAGCTTTGATTGCCTAATTTTTAGTCTCTTTTTATTTATTACTATTATTACTCGACATTGGCATCACCGAAAAAAACGTTGGCTGTTATAATAAAAGAAGAAGTTTCGCGGTAATAATAATTATCCGCCTGTATTATTAAATAAAAATTCCTGATAGACAGGCAGATCAATGGACAAGAGATTAGTCGACAGTCGACACACACTGGCCTGTTCGAAACCGGTTACATACAGGCTGATCCCGGAACGCGACTCACTTGAGCCATTATTTCAATTTGTACACCTTATAAGTATAAGGTCGCTATTTTTATACAAATATCCTACCATCACCAAGCTTAATATAATATTACATATTCTCAGGTACTTTGGGTGAAATCGAGAGAGTTTTTAAGTCTGATTTGTTATACAGGATAAATATATAAGATTGTTACATATTTCAGTTTAGAAATGTTGAGCCTATACAAAAATATATATAATTAGTTGATATTATATGTTTAAATATTCTAGTTTTAAGTAGTATATTAGTTAATAGTTACTATAGTTAATAGCGACAATATTGTATTAGGTTTAAGGAACTTGTAAGGATATTGTTCAAATGATAATGATAATAAATAAATAAATAAATAATCTTATATAGGTGCAATACGTGCCATTTCAATATATCAGCTCTAGATTGTGAAGGGAACATGAAAATCTCATATCAGGCGCAAATTCAATCTCGGGTAAATAAGATTTGCCAGTCGGGAAACTCGAACGAATTTTATTTAATCCGCTTTAATGGCTTATTTATTTGATTGCAACACATTGTTAACACCAATACGATCTAAATAATAATACATCATCCCTGTATTATATACTGTCCCATTATTGGACGCGGGTGTCTTCTACTACTGAGAGGGATTAGGCCTTAGTCCACCACGCTGGCCTAGTGCGGATTGGTAGACTTCACACACCCTCAAAATTCCTATAAAGAACTTCTCTGGTATACAGGTTTCCTTTTTCCTTCACCGTTAATGCAAGCGATATCTCACAAAGAATACACACATTTTAGAAAAGTAAGAGGTGCGTTCCCTTGGATTTTGAACCTGCGGACATTTGGCAGTCCATTCCACTACCAACTAGGTTGCCGGCGCTTTTAATTCCACAGTAGCATACTTCAATATAAATAAAAATATTAACGCTTTATTAAAATCCTCATTCCGTACTGATAAATAAAGATAGGTTGAACAAAGCAAACGGAAATGAATCGAATCAGTTCAACAGACACGCCGCAAAACATCATTCCACTGGATACAGGCATCATCAGATTAACTACGTGTTTAATGATATAAAAACATTTTCGGTGCTGCAAATCCGCCATGTTGGATATCGGCTGGAATTTATGTCATACGAAATTAATGCAATCGGTTTTTAAACTATTCGTGGAATAGACCTTTATTATGTGTGTGTATGCGTGTCTGTGTGTGTGTCTCTCTCTCTGTGTGTGTGTGTGTGTATGTTTGTATGCGTGTGTTTTCTGTGTGAATTATTGTATTTATTTCCTATATGTATAATAATGATTTTAGAACCTATACTATTAATAGCCTAGAAAATATTAAATAGTTTTATTGACAACTAGGTGATTCATTTTAGCTACATAAATATTTAACTCGTACATACATGATAAATTTTATATTAATGTTCAAATAGGGTTTATTAAATATTTTTAGCTTGCTATTTTATTAGTTTTGCGCAACCAATTTTAGATCAATCGTCTGATGGTAAAAATACACACGAGATACATAACTTATAAACTATTATAACATTGACAACCCCAATTAGTCACTGACTGAACAAAGACCCTTCGAATGGCAACTTCCGTCTCGCTTTATACAATTATTTCTCAAATCACAAAGACTAATAAAAATTGCATCCAACTAATAAAACCAACTTGAACTCAACGATCTCTTGGATTTAATTAATTGCAGTCAACAATCTTACATAAATCTTTACTAATATAATGACTGAAGATTTTGTTTGTTTATTACGCGCTAATTTCAGGAACTACTAAATCGATTTAGAATTTTCTCTGAATGTTGTAGGCTACATTTTATCTCGAGAAAATCTACCAGCAAACATCTACAATAACTGAAAAATCATCGATACGTTACGATTGTGGCGAGAATAGGGCCTTTTAAGTCCCTAAATCGTATCGACCTCGCACTAGATAATAACATCCAGGGCGATTGCGGACTAAACACTTTCAGTCAGAGGAATCCTTCAGTCTTTAATGCGAAGATGGTACCGTCGACTCCCTTGGTGGCGTAGTACTGCATTCGCGGTACGGCAACGCTCTGAGGTCCTGTGTTCGAATCCGAGTCGAGCAAAGTGATATTTAGGTTTTTCTGCTTAATATCAATCCGCAGTCTAGAATCTGTGACCGATATGGCGATAGGCTCGCCCTAGGGGGCGATCCCATGGTGTGATAGGTCACATCATGGGATGGAACACACTTGACGAAAAGTGCCCTGGTTGCGCCTCTGCCTACCCCTTCGGGAATAAATGCGTGATGTGTGTTTGTTTTTCGTTACCATGGAGTTTTGATATTGCCATGCATAGGATATATATAGGGATTCAGCTGAAGGTCGTCTGATGCTTTCCATCACTCCGGGAAGCTCAACGCCAGGTCGTAAGACACGGTTAAACCATTATAACAGTCCAGCCTCCAAGAGGGCAGTAGTGGTAAATTACTTTCTTTGCAAAACCAACCAAAAGTAGGGCGACTATTTTAAATCTTTACCTTCCCTTTATCTTTAAGTTTAAGATATAAGTAAGGCGTGGCTTATAAAGGCCATTTCTTAATTAGACTAATAGCCTTGTGCTAATTGCTTACACCAAGCGCTGAAACTAGCAACGTACTAAAACCTTAAGCATACAAGCTCACCTTTATACTGCAGTAGACAGTAATTACACCCTTCGCTAATATAATATGTGATGTGTAAATCAGTTTCAAATTCTAAAGAATAATAATGTTTATAGTCCATATAATGGGTAGACAATTCCATTTCCAGTTTAACGGTGCTGTCCTCATGGTGCGCTTGTATCGAAGACCTCGCTTTAATTTCACACGCGTATGTATTCTAATTAAAAATAATTATTATTCCAAAGTAATGTTTCTGTGTGTGTGTCTCTGTATGTGTGTGCATTACTTATTCTCTCTCTCTCTCTCTCTCTCTCTATCTGTGTACGTGTGTGTGTGATATTATGTTCGTATAATGTAAAATTATGAATTTATTTCAAGAATCTCTCTCTGTCTGCATAGTTTAGATTCATTATGAGAATTTTCACTTTGGTCGTTACTTAAAGCATAGATAATGTTGTGATATATATTTTTTTGTATTTCATTATAAATATATGAATGAAAACATGGAGAAGCGCCTAGCAAAATACCACTTTGGTGTTTTTTAACTTAAAATCTGATAATTTTTCCTGAACTTCAAATCGAAATTTGAACCTTGTAACAATAACTGCCTCCAAAACAAGTATATGTCATAAGGAATAGCATATACGGAATTCAGGAAAAGATATAAGATTAACTGAATGTATGAAAAGCGATATGACGTTGTCTGAAAAATCGTGCTTAATAGTAATTGGCCGACATAATTATGGCAACTGGCAGGCAATCAATTTAATCAATCGATACTCTATCTAATACTTACCATTCCTCTTGCCATCCATTAGTAAAGGTACTTTTTCATGCCCGCCAAAAAATTTGGTACCCTAAATTTTTTACTCAAAAAATATTTGCTACCCTAATTTTTTTTTTATATTTTGTCCCGTCTGTGGATCCCCTAATATCCATATTAAGGATGCCATTCTTGAACCTGAGGAACAGAAAAATAGTTATGTCGGACTAACCGGCACTCCAACCCAAATATCACCTAACTGACTTCTTGGTCAAATCCGTACTAATTTACTGGTGATAGGTCTCTCATATGTGAGAGTCCGTCTGGGTAGGCTACCACCACAATGTCTATTTCTATCGCCAGCAGTGTGTCGTCACTGTTGTGTTCCAGTTTGAAGGACATTGTAGCCAGTATAACTACTGGACATAATGAGACTTCTCGTGTCTCAGGATGGCGATTGCAGTGGAATACCAAACACTATGTAATCCAAGGTGTTGCATGGTGTTTCTACTGTTTATGGGTCGTATCGCTTACCATCAGGCGAACGGCAAGCTCGTCTCGTCATTCAAGGAATAAAAAAAAATAAAAAATAAAATTGGTCGGAATACCTAAAACCTGCAGTGGCTTCTGCGCATGAAAGACGGTTTCAGAAAGTGGAGTATGCATCTACATTCACCGGACTTGTCTTTGAACAATGTTTCTTAGCGGTTCATTAAGGCTCAAAGATCTCCTTCCTTAACCAATCACGCTTATTTTGTAGGTAATGGGATCTATCAACTAACTCCACCACGTGGTATAAAATGACTTCCATCGTGATCACTCTTGTCTCAGCAGAAGACCTCCGTTATAGAAGTCTTCCATTTCATAGTCAGTAATAATAATATAAAAAAGCGGCGATAGCCTTGTTAGTTGTGGAACGGACTGCCGAGACGAATGTCTGCAGGTTCAAATCCCAAGGGACACACCTCTGACTTTTCTAAAAAATTATGTGTGTATTCTTTGTAAATTATCGCTCGCTTTAACGGGGAAGGAAAACATCGTGAGGAAACCTGCATAGCTGAGAAATTCAAAATTTTCGAGGATGTGTGAAGTCTACTAATCCGCACTATGCCAGCGTGGTGGACTAAGCCCTAATCCCTCTCAGTAGTAGAGGAGGCCCGTGCTCAGCAGTGGGCAAGTATATAATACAGGGCTGATATTATATTATAATAATAAAACCACTGCTCAACAAATCTTATATTTAGACCTAGGGACCGTTCAAGTATTACGTAACGCAGTACCAGAAAGTCGCTAAAATACCTTTGTTATTGTTTTAAAATAAAACCAATGTTACATAACGCGACGTACGAAACACCCCCCTCCCCATCCATGTAACGTATTGTATCATTTTACGAGATCCCCTTCCCCTCCAAATTACGTTACGTAATACTTGAACGGCTACCTGAAACTTTCTATAAGATTCGTAAATAAATTTTCAAATAAAGAAAATGCCTGATCCGTTTAACTAAAAATAACATAAAATATTCTTAGTAACTTCACAATACATAACTACCCATGTACCACGATCGCGTAGTGAGGCGGAACAAAACGATCGATAGTTGTCGAACATTTTTTCCGTGTAAATATCGCTAATGAGATACCGTGGTAGGAGTTGCCCGGGCGGCGTATTCACGCGTTGGCGACGTCACGTCTACCGAATATACAGAGTAGTTTGCGATGTACATCTCCTGTTTTATTTAATTATTTACTGAAGGTGCGATGGATTTATTTTTACCCACATTCGGTATTTTATATTTATTTATTTAAGATACTATTTACTAAAAATAACATTGGATATTCTGTAGTGTTACTATAGGTGAATTCAACTTTCTTGATATAATATACAAAGTATTTATGTTAATTTCAATGGATCAATATCCAGTATTCAATTAAATGTAACTATGAACTTATTAGGTAAAAAAAATTTTTGAAATACTAAAATAATTGTCAAAAATAAAGACAAGATTCAAAGTACTCTGACAATGTGGATAAATTTATAAAAACGATTGCGAATAAAATTTCGATTTTAACATAGAATTATTGTTGTTCTAAAAACATCGTACAAAAGTACAAAACCTACATAAATGCATTAAAAGTATAAACTAACAATGATGTAGATTTATTAGTAGTCTTATTAATAACTTAATTCTAGCTTGGTTACGTCTCAATTTGCATGTATGTCTAGGTATTTACACGGTTATATCTAATTTTGACGCTAAGTGGCAAAGAAGTATCGTTCTCCATTGTGAAATTCCCTACAATGAGTCATTACTAGGCATTATGGGGAACAGCAGAGTTAAATGTAATGCGACAATATTTTGTACTTTTAATGCATTTAAGTAGTAAGTATTTTTAGAGATTTTTAAGTAGTCTACCAAGCGATATTGATAATATAGCAAAGAACCCCCAAACTTGCGTTCAAAACACTGAACTAACACTACTTATTTAGTTTTCGTTTATTTCTATAATTGCACTACCTCTAAAGTTATTATTCTCCTGTAAATATATATTCTTTATCCTTTATTTAGATCATTCATTTCATAACTCCCGTAAGCAAGATCGCTTTTAAACACATTATCCCATATCGGTCACTTTTTAAACTTCCAAACAATATATTATCATAATCAACCAGGACAATATACCTTGTCGCTAACTGAAACCAATCAATAGAACGATAATCCCCTCATTATACAGTTCAAACAAGTGCAGCGATGCGCCGTCACGCACACCCGGCACTAATCACTATAATTGTCAATTCGATTGGACGGCGTTAGCTCCATGACAAGTTAGATTCTAGATGACAAGTCACAATGACGAATAATTATTCGTAAAGTACTAGGCCCTACACTACACGAAGTATTGTGGCGGCACAATTATGTTTAGAACAGAATTATGCCACCATATGTTTAAAAAGATTGCTGATAGTTCATGTAAATCAGTCTAGCTTTAAATATTTCAGGGCATCATAACTTAAATAAATCGATATATAGTGTTCGCTAAAGTGTATAAAATAAATTGTTGACTTATAATTGAAATTAAACTACTTTTTGGATCCTATCGCGGTTCTTTATATTTTAGTTTTGTCCCGACGTTACGAAGACTTTGCAGCCTTCATGGTCACGAGGAATTAATTGTGTCTAATAACGTTTGACTCAGTTAAAACAAGTTCCAAATTCAAAAAATAATTTCTCTACCTAAAAACATCGACGCTTCTATGTCCATTTGGCATCAGTATTTATCTGTGCGTGCGGTTGCTCTGTGGCGATTGCCGGGAGACGGTTGCTAGGCAACGGCCGATCGTTCCCCCGACGCGACCTCACGCTCCGATTTCGCGCTGCGTTCCTATTTTGAATTTTTAAATAAACGTAACATGTTGTCAGTATTTGTTTTTAATTTTTGACAAACATCAATCGAATTTATTCTGGCCAGTTGCTGGAAGTTATTGGGACTTCTTTGTGTGAATTGTTTGATACAAATTAAAAATGGCTGCCAGCATTTGTATATTTATGTACAGACTGTTTTAATTTAAATGATACAATAATTTGTTTTTTTTTTTTATTAAATATATAAAATGTACTTAATATAGAAAACCTCTTTTCAATATGTTGCTTTTGTTTTAAAAGCCTACATAGTAATTCTACCTTCTTTTATAATCTTTATAAAACTTGACATAGACTATACTATGCGTTAATATACCTATATATTTGTGGGCGTACTTAAATACAAAGCTTAAAAACTAAGCCGCACTTACCGCTCAGAGCTTTATCCGCCACCCCACGTGGACGTCCTGATTTCACAAACTATTTTCAGCAACTTTTCCCAGATATGGTTTTCCGAGAACCGTATACCCGGTGATACTGAAACGTTTTTAGTGTAAGCTTACGTTGAGATTTTATTGCGATCATCTGCCAGATAATTTTCTAATTATTCCGATAGGCAACGGCTTGGCTGTGCCTCTGGCATTACTTTAATTCATTGATCCCCAAAGTGGTCCAAATGGACCCCCAGAGGTCCACAACAAACTTGACGGAGGTCTACGTTGGCATGACCAAAAAATAGGGGTCCACAATTCATAAGCGGCGTCCACGAAAATGTATCTAGTTTGATAGTAAAGTACTAAAATGTTGGCTTGACTTCACCTATCAATGTAGACAGATAATATTGATAGGGGTCGTAAGGCACGGTGACAACATAACTGTCCAGACGCCCCCCTCCAGAGCTGGGCGATACTTGTAATGCACTCTGCCAAACCAAAAAAAAAGTTCCACCAGAACCAACAAATTTTTGAATGGAGTCTATGAGAAAAAAAAAATCGATCAGCCCAATGACCATGAAGGCTGCAGTCTTCGAAACGTGCAGATAGAATTATAATAATAATAACCGCCATAAAATCCATACATAGTTTTTTTTTAACTTGGTTTTAATTTCGGGGGTTTTATCTTTGGCAGACATTGGAAACCCCATCGTAAATAGTTATATTTCAATATTTTTTCAGGTTATAATATTTTCCTGGGATAAGTATTATATACCATTCTGGAGTAACGTAGCTTCCTATTAAAAAAAATCGGTTTAGTACATTGACGTATATTCTATAAACACGTACGTCCATATAAACTATTTGTTCAAAATCTGAACTAAAATGGCAACCAAAACGTCACTGTTATAACCTATTTACTCACTTGAATAACAAATAACTTTACCTATTTGACTAATATTTTTTATTCAAATCCAGGTTTACACTTAGACTCGATTTCTTATATCATGAGCGCCACTCCGTACACAACCACAAGCCGTCAATATTGACCATATTAAAGTAAGTTTGAATGGATTGCAGTTCAATTCAGTTAAATACAATGAATGTTCGGAACCCCAAATCTAGTTTGTAGTGCATATATATATATCGATGATTTAATAGTTCCTGAGATCAGCGCGTTCACTCTTCAGCTGTAATAGTATAGATTAATTGTTGTCTCTGAGGTTTTAAAATACTAAACTGAAATCAATCCTCTACAATCAGATATATCTATCGCGTAATTCATTCGGACTGTTGAGAGTATTGATCAGTGGTCAATTTGTTAGTGCCTGCCCGTATTTAGGCATGGTGTGGCATTAATGTATGGTGAATAGCGTGGATGTATATTAGGACTTGCACAAAACTAATAGAACGTGAGAAATATTAATATATTTAAACATAATGTCAATTATGTTACAAATGGCACTAAATAACGTCAAAGGAGTCACATGCAGGGTCATTTTGTCATTGCGTCAATAAATGAGACCATATACAGGAAATATAGATATGAAAGTAGCTTAGGCTGACTTCTGTATATTTGTGATGTTTACATAACTAAACGAATGAATCAGTTTGGTTCAAATTTGGTCCAAAGTAAACTCTTATACAAACCATACGCTATTTTTATAATATTTATCACAAACTGATTTGTTACTAACAAAAACACAAGAAATAGTAAATAGGTGCTGATGGTAGAATATATTTCAAATCCGCCCGGATAGACCATACACGAGGTGTTAAAACCCGTCATAGTGGCCCACGTAAGTATGTCTCGTTCCGGGATCAGCCTGTTTATATCCGGTCCCAACAGGCCGGCATAATTGTGTCGACTGTCGAGGTGTGCTCATGTCTCGTCAGTCGACATTCTATTAGAACCCACTCCACTTACCATCAGGTGCAGTGGAGATACTTTGCCGCGTCCGTAAAGAAAATAATAATAACAATATTGAAAAGGTATCCAAATTTAATTTATTTTTTATTTAATTCTGTGCATTATGAGACCTATCACCTTATGTCTAAAGATGATGAGCGCAGTGGAGTGCCACGCACTTGTAATTCAAAGTTCTGTAATGCTATTGTTCATTATTTCATGATTCCTGAGAGGGTGGAATACTCGTATTGAAATTTAAAATATTTGATTACCCTTTCTTCGTATAAAAAAAACTGCTCTAAACAACAAAAAAAAACAATTGTATTTTTTTTTTCTTCTCATGTACTGCAGTTTATACCTTAAACTGATTATGAAAGTTGTAAGTTATTATGTTATTATAGTTCCGCCAGTCGAATTGGGTGTAACCTGTAATGGCTGTGTGTTAAAGTAAGTAAATAAATAAATAAAAATAAATAAATGAAAAGACCAACACCAGAGTTTTTTGCCCGTTCTTCGATGAGAACTGCTTTCAAAATTGGTGGTCATCGATATATATGTACTACGTAATAGATTTAGCGTTGCGAACATTCACGGTGTTCAACTGAATTGAACTGCAATCCATTCAAACTGATTTTAGTATGGTCAATATTGAGAGCTTGTGATTGTGTACGAAGTGGCGCTCATGATAATATAAGAACTCGAGTCTAAGTGGAAACCTGAATTTGAATAAAAGATGTTAGTCAAATAAGTAAAATTATTTGTTGTTCAAGTGAATAAATAGGTTTTAATAGTGATGTTATGGTTGCCATTTTAGTTCAGATTTTGAACAAATAGTTTATATGGACGTTCGTGTCTACAGAATATATGTCAATGCTGATGGTAGATTTAATATTGACGGAATCTAAAGAACCACATTTCATGGATTCAAATACATTTCCTTTCAATTATATAAAAAAGTACGGCTAGAAACATTTGATAACAGTATTGCTCAGTTAAGTAACATTGTTGGGTGCGTCCCGACAGAGGTTATAAAGTCTAGACGATCACAGACATTGATCCATGCGGATTTTAACTTTACTCAATACTGAACTTTGTTTTTTGCACGTCAAAATTGCTAACTTGACCTGCCTATGTTTATATTGTAACGAGGAAGTGTAGAGGCTCATCTTTTGGACTACTGAACCGATTTTGAAAATTCTTTTACTAATACGAAGCTACATTATTCCTGTTACTTCTGAGTGGTTTTGTATATCCGGTTCCAACAGACCGGCATAATTGTGTTGACTTTCGAGGGATAATCATGCTTACAAACTTCCAATTGGCCTATTTTTACCATTAACAGATAGTAAGCGGCTGGGATAGCACGAAATCGACTATAAGAATAATCTTCTTTCTTCTTGATTGCACTCTACATCACTGAAGGTCGTGTCAGCCTTGAGACGTCTTGACGGAGTCGATGACCAGCTGTTTCCAAGCCCTCCTGTGTGTGCCCTTCGGCTTTCCTCAGGGCATTGTAAGAACATTATATTCTAAATCGATCAACAGATACTGATCTAACTTTAAATCGGAAGTAACATGTCCAAGTCCCACGTTGGGCAACACTTTGTGTGAATTGTTCAAACATTTCTCGGCATTGGATTCCCCTTAGGAGTTCGGACGACGTGTGGAACGCATATATACTAGACTTGCTGTTGACTCCATCTGAATAATTTTCCAAAGTGAAATATAGCATTACTGTATACAGGGCCATTTCGACATTGCGTTAATGAAATCACATACTCGCCTTCACCTTTACTGACATTGTGGCAATAATCATCCATTAATGACTAATATTTTCACGAAAAATCCTGGTTTTAGTTTTTTGATTTTTTGATCATTTTGTAGTTTAATGTGAATATGGCGTGTGCGTGAGTGAAAATATTATGTAACCTTTGCGACGAATTCTCATAGGGTAGCAGTATGGCTTCAAGGCGCGTAAAATTAAAATTACTTTATATTAATATTTATTTTGTTCGAAACTTACACTTTTTTATATCACATCTACGGCTCAAGTAACTTATTGTAAAATGTTAATTCCAAGTAGATCGGTATGTGCTTTCATTTAGTAACGCGATGTCAAAATGACTCAACAAAATATAGACAAATTAGAAAACAACACAGTGCTTATTAATGACTTGCTAAATACTATATAAAAATATTTTATAAAAATCATATTATAATTCATAATCGGTGATAGCGTTTTTGGGTGAGGAACAGATGCTACGACAAATGTCCGCAGGTTCAAAACCCAAAAGCACGCACCTCTGACTTTTCTAAGGAAACCTGCATACTTAAGAAGTTATCTATAGGAATTTTGAGGGTGTGTGAAGTCTACCAATCCGCACTAGGCCAGTGCGGTGGACTAAGGCCTAATCCCTCTTAATAGTAGAGGAGGCCCGTGCCCAGATTTTATACCTATATATAATATAATCCGTAATAATTTATCGTCTGTAAAAATAAACCAATTGTATACAGAACCCTCCTAAAACATGATGGTTTTCAATTCCCTCTGCCTACTCTCATCTTACAGTCGTGATGAATGCTATTATTACTACAAATTCCGTAACACATGATGCTATGCATGTTGATTAAATTATGATACGAGCGGGTATTCAAATATGAACGAAAGAGAGAGAAATACACAAAACTGTCGAGAGAAAATGAGACGGAAAATAATTTAATATCTTTGCTTTGTCGTTATTGTGTCCTGCTTTGTAGCCGTCATCACGATTACGAGTGACAATATATTTATTTATACGAACTCTGTAAAGTGACCGCACTGCATCTGATAGTAAATGGAGTAAGATCCGGATCGACTAACAGGATCATCACCTCTCGCCAGTCGACACAATTATGCCGGCCTTTATATCAATGAAAAAAGTAGGTCTCTTGTATGTGTGCCCAGGTAGGTACCACCGTAATATCTATTTCTGCCACCAAGCAGCAGTGTGTAGTCACTGTTGTGTTTGAAGGACATTGCAGCCAATAGAACTACTGTACATAATAAGACTTTTACATCTCATGTGTCAGGATAGCAAGCGCAGTGGAATATAAAACAATACTTTGCAATTCAAGGTGTTGGATGGTGTTTCTACTGTTTATGGGCGGTCGTATCGCTTACCATCAGGCCAACGCAAAGCTCCTCTCATCATACAAAGCAATAAAAAAGACACGGATAATTTTTTTTTCTAGGATGCTTAACATCCCAAGTCTTGCACTGATATTGACTTATTATGCTCAATATTAGCGTGAAATCTTAATCTTATTTTCTCCAAAAGGGCAGGTCAGGAATGCCCTTCCGCTCTGTGAAATGGAGGTGTTTGGAGAATCCCACCACGATATCCCCTGCCTGTTGTAAAAGGCGACTAATATGAGCCATCGGGGAGTCGTCGGCGGGGGGCTGGGCGCCGTCCGCCCTTAGTGTACGTTGTGCACATCTCGCACATTGTGTTGACCCCCGGGATGGACGGCAGTGTGCAATAGGCCTCACGTTGCCGTTGATGCAGAGAGCATCCTTCGGTGCGCGGGGGCTTCTGACCTGGGAATGTACGCCCGTGTACGGGACGATATTTGTTGGCCCTAGGCACACAATTAAATGTGTATACATGGTTACCAATTCTCATTGAGGTTTATGGTGGCTACCGAACTTTTTCTGGCCTTCTCCCCTCCTCATATCCTAAGAGGTTTCCTTCTTCCCCCACAATTACTAGCTATCCCCTCCCAAGTTTCCTCCAGGATCCTGCAGTCGGTAAGCCGGGGCATTCCAGTATCCCATTTGCAAGTTCCACTCATATTGACTGCGGGGTTCGATACCAAAAACAAACCCTATGGGAAAGGGCGTGAGTATGTATGCATCAACGTTGTCCACGTTCACTAGAATTTGCCTGATATAGCGATATGCCCGCACGAGATAAATTCACACGAAAAGGATCACTAGTTGCGTCTCTGCCTATCCTTCTGCAATAAAAGACGTGTATTTAAATGTTAAGATACTCAAAGCGCTATTGTACGGACTACGAAGTCAATGAACTTACTTGGTAAATAAAATATCATAGGGGGTGCCAAATCGCGTCGTTTGGCCCACGCCACATGCTAACTCTTGGAATCTAGAACAATAACCGCATATATATTAGTCTACATAATGAATAAAGACTGCGAACTAGATATGCTTTAATCTTTGCTTAAATACAGAGTGCTAAGAATATATAGAGCGGGCATTGGGAAGATTATACAAAAATGTGGCGTATGCAATGGTTGCTCAATTTACCATGAAATAGTATAACACAAATGTAAAATACTTTCTATTTTGATTTGCACGTTTTTTAATGCGCATATTAGTATATTTTCTGTAAATATATTATTTTTGTGGTGAGGCTGCATAGGAAATCGAAGTCAGGACTTCAAGCATATTATGTAAAAAGGCGTGTCTAATTTAAAACAATAATCAAGTTACATTAACGTGTTAAATCCCATTAATTAATACAAGGAACTCATTATGTCGCAATTATCCACGCGTAACCACAATTCGCACATGCCCGATAAATCTATACTATTATATAAAGCTGAAGAGTTTGTTTGTTTGTTTGTTTGTTTGTTTGTTTGTTTGAACGCGCTAATCTCAGGAACTACCGGTCCGAACTGAAAAATTCTTTTTGCGTTGGATAGCCCTTTGTTCCTGGAGTGCTATAGGCTATATATCATCACGCTATACCCAATGGGAGCGGAGCAGTAATGGCTTATCTCAGGAACTACCGGTCCGAACTGAAAAATTCTTTTTGCGTTGGATAGCTCTTTGTTCGTGGAGTGCTATAAGCTATATATCATCACGCTAAACCCAATAGGAGCGGAGCAGTAATCGCTAATCTCAGGAACTACCGGTTCGAACTGAAAAAATATTTTTGTGTTGGATAGCCCTTTGTTCCTGGAGTGCTATAGGTTATATATCGTCACGCTATGACCAATAGGAGCGGAGCAGTAATGAAACATGATGCAAAAACGGGGACAATTTATTAGTTTTGAGAGCTTCTGTTGCGTACGCTGCGTAAACGGTTAAAGTAATGCAACAATAATGTATGACGGGATTGTTCCTCTTAAAAAGTTCTACAATAATATATTATAAAACAAAGTCCCCGCTGCATCGGTCTGCCCAAACGTGTTAAACTCAAAAACTACTCAACGTATTAGGGGATAAAATTTGGTATGGAGACAGTTTAAGACCCTGGGAAGAACATAGGCTCCCGGGAAAATATATAGCGTGACTTTTATAACGGAAAACTTTAGCCCGAAAAACTTTATAACGCGGGCGGAGCCGCGGGCAAAAGCTAGTGTTTTAATAAAATAACAGTTAAGGCATTACAAAATTATAATAATGTACACCTAAGTCTAACAAAATGTCTATATTAAAGTCTTAAGTTATAGATATTAGAGAAGCAATTCTAAAATAATTTTTGCGGATCAGTGAACATATAAGATTTATTACACAAACAAAAAAACAAAAGACACATCACACATATATCTCCGAAGGTGTATGCAGAGGCACAACCAAGACACCCACTTTTCGCCAAGTGTATTCCGTCCCATGATGTGATAAGGGCCTATCGTCATATCGGGCACAAATTCCAAACTCCGGGCTGATACTGAGTAGAAAAACCCAAATATCACTTTGCCCGGCTCGGGATTCGAACCCAGCACCGCAGAGCGCTGCCGTATTGCGCATGCAGTACAATTACGCCACTTAGGCTGTCTAGGATTAATACGATGGATAAACTCCGATCTCCCGTCACACACAGCTAATAATACTGTAATTCTACGCAAATGTGTCAATAATTCTTGCACGAAACAGAAAACAATATGGCGGTGCCTGAACACTTCTTTACCTCTGCTAAATCTCACTCTCCACACTAAATGTAACAGCAAAATATTACAAATTACTTCCCTGTGGATTCTGCCAACTCGCACTAACCTAGTATGCTAGACTTAAGCCTAAACCCTCTCAGTGTAGAAGACCTTTTCCCAGCAGTGAGACAATATTTTAATCTTGACTGCAACAGACTGCAACTGTGGCCTCTCTTATATAGGACAAACAAAAAGAAATATAGGGACCCGCGTAAAAGAACATATAGCTGACGTGAAACACCGACGCTCTACGAAGTCTGCAGTCGCTGAACATTCTGAAGGAGGCTCCAATCATTATTTGCGATTAGACAAGCCACAAATCCTTGCCAAAGAACACCGATTCCTGCCTAGGATGATTCGCGAGGCTATTGAAATTAAAAAACACCCAAATTTCAATAGGGAAGATGGTTGGAAGCTTGCACAAGCCTGGGATCCTGTTCTACATTTAATTAAATCGGATCCCAAAAGACCGGCTGCCAGACCTCAAGACACTGTGAGCTCATTCTGCGTAGATCGGACCGTCAACAGATAAAAATTTTAAAAGTTGTATATTTGAAAAATGTAGGTAGATATTGTAACTTTGACTTTACGGATGAACAACACCTCAGTCCCCCGTGACCATGAAGGCTGCAAAGTCTTCGAAACGTCGGGAGAAAATAATAATATAAAAAACCGCGATAAAATCCGTTTAAATAGTTTTTAGTTTTTATTTCAATGTCTAACATTCGCGTAAACATAAGAAATCATAATATTTTAATCTGTTTTTTTTTTTAATACTTTCATGGCAAAATGACCCCACTGTACCTAATGGTAAGTGGAGTGGGGTCCAATAGAATATCGACTGATGAGAGATGATTACCCCTTGACAATCGACACAATTATGCCGGCCTGTTGGAACCAGATATACACAGGCTGATCCCGGAACGCGACTCACGTGGCCCGATATGACGGTTTTAACACCTTGTGTACTGTGGTCGCTATACGGGCGGATATAAAATATATCCTACCACCAGCAAATGATATTATTATATCTGAACAAGACATCGACACTTAACCGCCAAATATAAATCCATTAACAAATACATTCGACTAATTGTATTTTTAATTTTCTAGATAATCGATTTCACACGTCCATGTATCGATTAATATCGATTATGCATGGAATAGAGTTGTATATAAGGCCGTAGACTCAACTCTAATTTCGTCAAGAAGCAATATGAAGTCCATTATAATACTTTGTATTTGCCTGTCCGTAGTTATTGTTGCATCGGTAAGTTATATTTACTAATATTTTAAATTTATTGGCCTGTAGGGGCTAATCTTTGGAACTTCAGAATCGATTTTGAAAGTATTTTACTTGTGAGTTTTATTTTTTAAAACTTAAACAATGGCTATAAAGCCTATAGCCAGAAATGCTATAGGCTTTATAGCCATCGGGTTATATGGACCATTCGCCTCTGACACCTATTAAATGAAAAAAAATGTCTAAACAGTTTGAAATTAAACACTAATTATTACTGTTTACTTAAGGAGCTAATGGCACGATTATATTGCTATTACGTTAAAGGTTGTATACGGTGGAAAATTGAATTCGATTTAAGCCAAACAGTTCAAAGTCTGTATATTTTAATAACGAAACGAATTGTTGAGAATGTACGCACTTTTAGAATGGATTTTTTGGCATTAAACCCCTATATGTCACAAGAAAGGAAAACTTTGTTATTACAGCATATAAATCTACCTACAAATAAAATCTAGGTTTAAAATATAAAAGTCTACTAATCCAAAGAATCAAATATGAACTATAACAAGCATTAACAATTCATTTAAATTTGTTTTCAGTCAGAGCAACAACAACAGCAGGTTAGTAACTTTGTTACTTTTAAAAGTTACTCGCAGTTCGAGTCTTTCGTTATAACTTTCAATTGTTTCGCAGGAGGATTCCCGGCGGAGGCTGCAGCGGCTTAGTTTACAAGTAAGTCTGTATTCTTGTTTATGGATAGATTTATATATATTACTTGAAAGGCTCATAATTGTGTCGAATGGTGATGAAGAGACCATATAAAAATGTTGTCGACGCCTAAGAGATATATTTTTTATTTTATTAGGTCACTAAACTAGTCATGAACACTAGATACAAAACTCTAAATTTGATCGTAAAAAATTAAGAACCTCGTGCTCGACTTTCTAGAAATAACATGCATAAAAGTAAAATAGGAAGTAAGTTACATTGTGTTTGAGATAATCATATCAAAACGACATTTTCATAATGTTTCTTGTACGCGAATGTCTGACATTGATATAAAACTATTTAACGGATTTTATCGCGGTTTTATTGTACTGAAATGTAATTGAATGATTGATTCCTTATAACCGAATTTCGGCCACGGCGGTCTCAACGGAGATCAGCTACACAGGAGATATTATAGTGCACAAGTGTGTGCAATACACAAGCACTCTCTATGCCTTCACTCTCATAGTCCGGTGAGACAATTCGAAATGACCGAGGAGAGATCAGGCGCAGGACCAACGGCTTTACTAGTTTTAATCAAAGATATATTTCAAACCTTTCAAGCTTGGGCATTATATTGTAGTCCACTTGGTCTAGTCGATTTGAAAAGGTCTTTAAGTGGGCGAAGTCACGTCGCAACAATAATATATTACTAAAGAATATGTCAGTATTGTAAAAGAACAATATAACGCTTGAGAGTAATGGAAAATTCTAGTTCAATATAAGAAGATTAAACTACCCTTCTGCAGATAAGAAATTCTTAATCTTTGCTATAAAACGAGCAGTAATATTTTTTATACAATCATTGGATACGAAATACACCTTTGTATAAATATTTTAATCAGTTGTAAGGCGCCGCGCAAACGAGAAAGAAACTACACTAATATGAAACAGTTGAAGCAACTATTGCTTCAGTGGCGTAATTTACGGTACAAAGCAGTGATGGCCTCTGATTCGATCCCAGGGTAGTAATATTGGGTTTTCCTGTAGGCAAACTCGGGGTTTGGAATTTTTTCCATATGATGATGGAGTCCAATATCACAGGAGATAAGATACACATTTAAAAAATGGGTACCCAAGTTGCCCTTCTGCCTAACCCTTCGGGGATAAAAGATACGTCTGTTAGTGGTATAAAGTCCCAAATTTCACCACACGTTTAATCCGAAACACGTAATAAAGTTAAAGGCTCTACAAGTTACTTCAAACGACGAATCAGACAGTTTTAATGAGGTTATGGAAGTTACGAGTGACTCGCAAATTATGTTAACAAGTTTTAACATTAATTTATCTACGTTATTCGTGACTAGAGTTATTTATAAACATCATGCTCTATCCTCGAAGGGGCAGGCAGAGGCGTAACCGAGGCACCCACTTTTCGCCATGTATTTTTCATTGCATGATGCTGATATTATATTATTATTAAAGTTAACGTTTCCTTGTTTTAGCTCGTCGATGACCGGGACGATGATGACGTAAGTATAATAAATGTAATATAAACAAATAGAATATTACATAAAAATAAAATAAAAAATCTTTCACCTTTGAAGAATACAATTAAGATTGTTTAGACGTAACATATGTACTATTTAAACCCCACGTTGAAACACTTTTAATTATATTTGATTTTAATTTTATTCCCTGAGACATTTTTATGATTTGGCAAATTGAACCTTATACAAGAATACCAAAAGTCCCATTAAATAGACATAAAATAATTAAAAAAACACTAACTCCAAGCATTTCATCAAAACATTTTCAGAAAATCACCAAACGCGAGACACAGGTAACAATAATTTAATATCATTTTAGAGTTCGCACAAACATGATCATAACACTCGAGATAGAAACGATGACGTAGAAAGCAGTGATAGATACGACAAACGTGATAGAAGTGACGACTCATATCAGAAGCGTGATGACCGCCGTGATAGAAAAGACAGACGTGACAGAAGCGACAGTCGGTTTGAGAGGCGTGATGATGATCGCCGTGATAGTCGTGACAGGAGTGATAGACATGATAGCCAAAGGTCTGATGACGTAAGTATATATAATCAGTCTAAATAGCAGAGCACAGAAATTTAGGTAGAAGCTGTTGGGCGTGGCCGCGTCGACATTTGCTCATATAAAACTACAGGGTCATTTTGACATTGCGTTACTATGGAACCACATACTTATCTACTTGAAAATAATACTTTATAAGTTACTAAACCGGAGGTGTAAAATAAAAAAGAGGAAGTTTCGAACAAAATAAATATCGATATAAAGTAATTTTAATTAAAACTTCTAATGCCTCTACTACTACTCTAAGAGAATTCGTCGCAGCAGCAACATCGTATTCCAGTTAGAAATATTCCCACGCACACATCATATTCGCACTACACTGCAAAAAGATAAAAAAATTAAAACTAAATATTATTTTTGATGAAAATATTCGTTATTCTTGGATAATTTTTAGCACACTGTTAACACAAAGTGAAGATGAGTATGTAGTTTTATTTAGTAAAGCAATATCAAAAAAAACTCTTTGTAATGTAATGTCCTCAATGCTCATAACTCAAAATTCCTTATCTAACATTTTCGTAGTACCAGAATTTATTATTCGAATATCCATAGTTGTATTTAGAAGTATTAGCTCCTTTGCTTACGCTCTGTTGTAAATATCTATTGTAAGCATTGAAAGGATTGCATTATTTGTATTAGTGTGCATCTGACATAATATAAACTCGAACTAATAAAGCACGATGGCAGTTTTAACCTTATTCATGTGTTCTGTGGTCTAGATCATGAGTAAACGTTCAAAACGCTTCATACAAATAGCCTGCTTTATACAAATACAGCGCGGCGATGTGTGCGTGAGTTTTCACAGACGCTTCGTCCGGCGTAGAAACCAGTTCGCGCCGGATTCATTGCGGTATATGCTTGGACTCTGATTGTTACTTATTTGTTATTGATTTTCATGCTGGGCATCGTGTAGCGCAGACTCTTAAACTATAGAAACACCACTCTATGAAACAGTTGTTCCAACCGTCTGCGCTACGCCTACAAGTCTAGACATGTGCAGGCTAAAAATAAAGGATCTCAATTGATATCTATGGATCTATTTTAAAAACAAACCACGCAAAACAATCTTCAACTTTGTTCTAATTGTTTCTTTTTAATTGATTATTAAGATCGATTGATTCCGCCCGTAAAAAGAAATAATAAATAGTCACAAAAACGTTAGATCTTCTTCTTTCTTTCTTCAGCCTATATCTACCTAATGCTGAGTAAAGTCCTCTTCCATATTTCGCCAACTAGTCCTGTCTTGCGCTTTCCACATCCAGTCTTTCGCGGCCGTTCGAATGTTGTCGGTCCAGTTTCGCGGCTGCCTCCCCACGTTCCTGTGCCCAGTTCTTGGCCTCCATTATAGTACCTTTCTCCCCTATCATACCTCTGATGTACGGCTTCTAAGATCTACCCATTTCCACTTCCTTTGAACTAACTAGATCAGATAAATAAACTAATCTCTTTACTTTGTCAGAGGCAAGACGATGACCGTGACGATGACTCTTCGCGCTCTTTGAGAGTAAGTCTTGGTCCATATTAAGATTCTTTAACGGCAAATGTAATTTCATTGTACCTGAAGGTAAGCAGATGGTAAAATATCGAATATCTGGCTTGTTCGGAGGATATACATAAGCTGATCCTGGACTGTGACTCACGAAGGCCTTACGGTACTTATGGCGGGTTTTACATTTTGTGTGCTGGTCACTACCCGGGCAGACACAAAGATACCAACCATCTGCAATATAATATTGTTTCTACCAGTATATCTATGCAAACTTATAGATGAGATTAGTTTTTACACTAAATACCGAGACGTGGAAACCCTGATGGCAACCGCCCCGACCGATAATAGTAACAACAGAACTTCAAATTACAAAGTACTGGGTAGAATCCCATTACTGGTCTCCCTGGAACATAAAATGTTAAGCCTCATCAAGCCCAGTAATTACACTGGTTATAGTGTCCTTCATACTAGAATACAACCGATACCTGGTAGTACCTAACTAACCAGACCCTTGCACAGGAACACTACCTTTTAGAATACATTAGATTCTTTCTGAATTACAAATTTTCTTTCAGTCATACTATGGTCATTCGGTAAGTAAAATTTATTATCAATTTAGTAATAATGACGCTTTAGGCCTTGCCTGTTGCTTATGTCCCCGATCAGCTCAATTGAGATCTACTATCTCTTGTGCAATATATTGCTTCGAGAACATGCTATTCTAAATTAGCTCAATCCTGGAATCACTCCTGTTCAAGATTTCTTTTGCATTTTTATTCCATTTGTATACTTTATTATCGTTTTCATATTCACCTGGTCAAAAACAACAATTCAACAAGTCAACATTTTTTTTTATATTCATATAGATCGTATGTCTTCTACTTTTCAAACTTGATATTTGTATTTGGATTGCAAAATTGTAGTATAAACAATACAGCAAATCAAACAAATTATAATTGCTGAATTGGATATAGGGTAAATAAGAGCCTAATCCCTAATCCTTTCCTGCCAGCGCATTTATAATTATTTATGTATCAAAGATGTTTCTGGACATTGGAATACATTTACCATTAAACGACCCATAAACTCTTTCGCCGATTAATACAAGAAAAAATAACTTTAACTTGCTATACCTTTATCAATCTATACTAATATACA
>NW_023593261.1:0-19939 GCF_014839805.1 Manduca sexta
TTGGGAAAATGTTTGGATGTTTGTTACAACTAAACGCAAAACAACTTAAAGGATTTGGATGAAAATCCTCGGAAGTATTTGAATTTTTTAAGTTAATTGTGCTGGCGACATGATTTACGGATTTTTGGAGCGAACAAGGCTTTTCACGCGCATAACCCACGAGTACTTAGTTCATTTAAACAAGAGGCTTAGCTAGCGACTTCGCTCTTGTGGCCATCGGTTCACAGAATAAGCCCTATTGAGTACTTGGTCTGTCCGTGTTCTAAATTTCATCTAAAGTCGTTTAGAAATATCTACGTTTACTTTCTACAAACATGCAAAAATCTATGCAATTACTAGGAGTATTTTTTTAAGTATAGCCAGTATCTTCATAAAAGGTAAAGCTAAAACTTATAAAATTAGCCCCAACACAAACGTTGCGTTGCTAAAGTCAAACCAAGCCTTACGAGTTATATATATTAAAACAAACGACATATTTAACCCTTCGGGGATAAATGCGTGACATTTTAGTACTTTACTATCAAACCAGATAAAGTTTCGTGGACCCACGCTTACGAGTTGTAGACACTATTTTTTGGTCACGCCAATGTAGACCGCTGTCAAGTCTCCTGTGGACCCCTGGAGGTCAAATCAATGCTTTATATGATCTCTTTGTCGTCCGTATATCCGCCTGACACGACCCTATTCTTTAGAAACGCGTCGAGGTATTAAGCAAATTTTTTTATTTGACTGTACCGTAATTTATGGCCCTGGCCATTAGTAGATACTATCAGTCTTAATCATAAACTTGCTTTAGCGTTAAGAAATGGTTATAAATTGCTTAAATAGCTGTGAAAAACATCACCGGTTCCTAGTTTAAACCTTATTAACATCAAGATGGCGGGTTTCGACTTACTGCTGTTCGAGTAAATTTGTATTTTAACTAAGAATAGCTTTGCGAAATTTTTATAAGTAAGACTGTATAACTCACCAGTATGCACTCTCATATGCGCATTCAGTTTGGAAACCTCGTAGAACCCCTTGTTGCACACTGTACAGACGTGGTTCCGTATCCCGCGGTGTTTTTTCATATGCTGGCATAATGTCGAGTGCCGCCGGAAAGTCTTGTTGCATTCGGAACATTTTAGAGGCTTCTCGCCGGTGTGCAGTCGAAAGTGAACCTTGTAATGAAATAAACACAATTCAATAGGGCATCTTGTTTTTACGCACACACACGTCGTTTATCCCCGAGGGTAGGCAGGGGCGCACCTACTATTGCAACTACGTTCCGCCGTGTATATTCCACCCCATGATGTGATAGAGGGCGAGCCTATTACCTTATTAACCACAAATTCTATTCCACTCCGCTCGTCATCCTAAGACATAAGATGCCATGTCTCAATGTCCAGTAAATAACATTGCCTACAATTTCAATCAAACCAGAATATAACAATGCATTCATACTCCCGTTTGGCAACAGAATTTTGCATACAAAAGACCACTGCAAACTATTTAGTTCTCACGTCTATTCGACCCTATGATTCGAACGTTGTGCCACAGAAACCGAAGTGTAAGAAAAAATAAAAGAACTTGGTACTTAGGCATGTCAATAGCAATAAAATCTTCATATATTTTAAACGAGAAAAATTGCTTGTCAACAATCAATCAAAGTCAATTTAAAACACAACTGTCACAATTTACATACAACACCAAAGCTTCTTTTTATTAATTTTCAATAAATCGATTATATCAAGAAATTATTTTACAATGGGTTTCGACTACTACGGCATATTAGGTGTCAAACGTTCGTGCAACCAGAGCGAGGTAAAGAAGGCGTACCGACGTCTAGCCCTCAAATACAACCCGGAACGGCACGACAACGACGAAAACATGAAAAGGATCTTCGCTCTCATCGGCGAGGCTTACGAAGTACTAGTGAACCATAAACGCAGAGCGGTCTACGATCAATACGGGGAAGAGGGGTTGAAAAGGGGTGTTCCAGGCCCCAGGCGTACATCCAACCCTACTCCTATCATGGGGAACCTTTACGAACCTTCCACGAATTCTTCGGCACCAGTAACCCTTACGCAGACCTGCTAGATTACTACGAAAACCCACCTCCAATGTTCGATTCGCCTCTCGGTAAAGGTTATAAAGAAAAGGACGCTACTATCGTCCGCCCCCTAGCTTTAACTCTAGAAGAGGTTTACAAAGGAGGTCTAAAGAAGATGAAGATACAAAGACTAATCTTCACAGACGAATCTTGTTCGGAATTAAAATTACGCGAGAAAGTTCTATCAATTCCTGTTAAACCTGGTATATACCCTAACACAGAGGTGAGGTTTAAAGAGGAAGGTGATCAGGGTCCAACTAGAATCCCTGCAGACGTCATTTTCATAACAGAAGATCGTCCGCATGACACATATGTACGGTCAGGTTTGAGCGATTTATTATCAGTCCATACAGTATCTTTAGAAGAAGCTTTATGTGGTATTACCATTACGCTAAACACCCTGGACGACAGGGTATTAAGGATCAAAATTAGTGATGTGATAACGCCCACGTACGAAAAGATAATCGAAGACGAGGGCCTGCCTATACCCGCGTGTCCTAACAAAGCTAAAGGGAATCTTATCTTAAGATTCCGCATAGAATTCCCAGATTATTTGTCGAAGAAAAGTAAGACCGCTTTTCAAGATGCATTCAAAATCAAAGCAGAGGAAGATGAAAAGTTTAAGAAATTGAAATGTGGTACGCTGTCGACTACGTCTATATTTAATTAGATTCATTAAACATATCGATATTTTATTGTTAAAATGTTAATTGGTCATAGTTATGGCCAAGGGAAATCAAAAGATGGCAATATCCAGATAACCAAGAATATCATAGAATTTGTGAGGTCAACCAAAGAAACTAATTTTGCATGTGCTTAGCTAATAATACCAAAAATACGGGTTAGTTCCTTCAAGCATAACTAAGTCCCTATTATTATCATTTCTTTTTTGAATCATCACCAATTTTCATTTTGTTACATCTAGATAAAATTAATTAAAATAACTAAACATTTGACTGATTTCTTAAATTAATTTCTCACTCACCTTCAAATCCGTAGGATTGTAGAAGCTCTTATTACAAGTGGAGCATATATACGGTCTTTCTCCCCTATGCCTCGCCATGTGAGACCTCAGGGCGTATCCGCTGTAAAACCTCTTCTCACACACCGTGCACTGGTGCGTCTTCTGTTCGAAATGCGTCTGCCGGTGGCGGTACAACATCGTCTTTGTGGGGAATGTTCTTTGACACACTGAACAGGTCGGCTGCTTCGGCGGCCGCTCTTCGTGGGTTCTCATGTGCATTTTTAACATTCCCGGACCCTGGGAATAGAAAATAATCCAATAGTATCTAAATGGACTAATAGACACTGATCGCCTCTTGTCGAGTTACCAGATGGTGGTATAAGGATTGGTGTATTTTTTTTTACTATCGACTACACCTAAACTATACACGATCGCACTCTTAAATATTTTTGATGATATTATCATGACTTTAGTTGTAGGGAACGAATAAAGTGTTTAAATTCAGTCCTACCATAAAATTGGTGTCAATTAATTACAGGTGACACAAACATATTTTATTAGTTTTCGAAAATTACAATGCGTTACCTAGTACCTACCACAGCTACAATAATACTGATTTCTTTCTGATATCACAGTATTCTAAAATAGTTCTCTTTTCAACCTATACATATTTCATTTAAATAAAATATCTCACCTTAAAAGTCCTCTCGCATATAGGACACATCGGGGGCTTCTTGCAATTCGCCTTTATCCAGTTAGTGTGAGAGCGCATGTGTTGTCGCAACCAGCGCGAGTGCTTGAACTCCTTATGGCAGAGGTTGCAAACATGCCTGCCGGGCGACACCGTGGACGTCGCTTGGAACACCACCAGTTGGAGGTACTTCTCCTCATCGGAATTTAATGCTTCGTCATCCTTATTGGCCTCTGCTATTTGATCTGTCTGATGGGAGATATACGAATATAAAAATTTACAAATGAACATAAAACGTCATACTTTTTTTGAAGTCGGTCAAAACGGTTTGAATGAAATAGGATTACAAAAGATGGATGAGACGAAATGGAGATAAAGCAACTTCAGTTCAGTTATCTACTTAAAATTTTGTTTTCTTAAATATGACAATAATTTAATCATCAGGAAAAATTCATGTGTGTCACACGATTTGGGATTGGATCCCAAAGAAAGATGACGTTAAGCGGTCAGTCATAAAACCAAGCCAAAACATTCAACATTCTTGTAAATAGTGTTACGCAAACTCCATAGTGGTATGAGATAAAGACAGATTGAAAAAGTTAGAAGACTTACTTTCTCCATTTCAAAGTTGTCCTTAAGCGTGGACTCGTCGGAGTTCTGCGACTGTTCCGGCGTGCCGAAGAACCCTTCGAGTATATGATTCGGGTTTGTTAGGGGCACCTCCATATACTGCATGTATGTCGGGTCCGTTATTGAAAGCATCTTCTCTTTCTGTATGAAGAGAAATAATGGATATTTTAGATGGAGTTTGCATAGTTAGAAAACCATAGCTCGTCTACGAAATTTGATTAAAATTTATACAACATAGATATTATTTTGTCTTATAATTACCTCTAATTAAGCAAGATTAATAATTGAAGTATTTTGACACCTTTATGCCTGCTCTGCACAAAGGCTAGATTACATTTGACACTAAGTGCTAATCTAAGAAAACTCTATCATTGAGAAGTAGTCACCACAGTTGGAATGGACAAAATGGTGATATATTTTTATAGTCTCTTTTTGTTTTGTATCTGCTATTATTACTCGAAATTGGCAAAATCACCGATAAATAAACGGTGGTAGCCATAACATAAAAGGAGAAAAAATAGTCACCATAATTCGGAATGCGTGATTGTTTTCCAGATTAAGTATTGTCAGAAAATTCAAACAAATTTTACCCATAAAAATGTATCTAATTCCACAAAATTTAAGGTACTTACTTCCTCTCTTTCCCGTTTGACGGCCTCCTCAGCCAGGCGCTTGGCATACTCCCGCAGCGTGACGTCATTGCGTTCCACCAGCTCTTTGTACGCGTGACAGCGCGAGATCTGGTGCACGCACTGCAGGCAGAGCTGGGAGGGAAGACCATCGCCCACCGCCACCTACAACAAGGGAAACAGGTGTTTTAGGGACAGTTCGTAGACAACTTATTATTATTTTATTCAATTTTATCAAAAACTTACAATCATTGACATTTAGAATTCAAACCCTTCATTCAATCCAATACGTTTATTGAGCAATATTTTGCAATTTACTTTTGTAATGATCATAAGTTTTTCCTACCAGGGCGACATATTCACTATTGAATAAACCCTAAATAAAGTTTTAAAACAATTACAAATGAAACTCTGTGTTAGGTATTCGTCGTATTGTTATCTTCGTAACTAGGCATTGTTACTATTAATAAACATCTGCAAGGTAAGGTTGGGTTTGCGTGATTAGAGGTTTTTGCTTACAAACCTTAAAAATAATTTCTACGAGCGCTTACAGTACTCTACATAGCTAAGTTCAAGCTTTTAGAGGAAAACATGCATTTAAGTTTCGCCAAGGTTACTACCATTTCTATCGTTATTGCTTTATTAAATAGTAATAGGCAAGTAGTTAATTAATTACATGCGCAAGTAGATCACAACATTGGTAAGCGATCACCAACAGTACCTACATTGTAGCTCGAGTATTTAATATTTACTAGGTATTATAACAAGCGCAATGTACAGATTTATATGAGTGAGTTGGAGCAAGCTCGTATCGCACGGTAATCCCGTTGTTTCATGATAACTAATTGATTAACAGCTCAGTAATCCACAGGGGCAAACAATAGTGGTCCATTACAAAATGGTACTTCAAGCTGTATTAACCGTTTTTAAAATTTTGGGGAAAGCAGTCTTTCAATAACGGTCTTATCCAGTGTAACTTACTCTGCAGGTTTTAGATGGTGTTTCTGTCCACGAAACACGAGTAGTTGTGACGCTTTATATTAATTAATTTCAATTAAAAAAAATACATGTAAAAATTTCATGCTTACAATAATGAAATGAAATGATTTATTTGAATCCGTAAAATATTATACATTATTTTAGATTCTGTCAATAATATAGCCACATGTTTAAGCGGTGCGTTATCAATCATCAGATAACAAAGAAATACAGTAAATATGACTGCCTCCGTGGTGTAGTGGTACTACGGTACGACTGTAGTATTAAGGTCTCAGGTGCGACCCCGGCTCTGGCAAAATAATATTGGGTTTTCTACTCAATATCAGCCAGGAATCTCAAATTTGTACCCGATATGAGGATAGGCACGTCCTCTACATCCTTCATGGGACAGAATACGCACGACTAAAAGTACGTTGACCAGTTGCGCCCCTGCCTACCCTTTTGGGGATAAAAGGTGTGAATATATGTGAGTGCGTGAGAGAGAGATATGCAGTTCAGTTCAAGCGAACTTATTGATATTATAAACATAACTGTTTAGTGCTACTCAATGTTCTAATTGCAGCTTTGTCCACCCGCCCTATGCCATTTTATGTGGGTGTGCGCAATACCCTTTAAACGCATGTTACTAAAAGGATTTGGCTTAGTACAACAGGCCCTGTGGGTGATATCGATTCCCTGGGTGTGTCAATCATGGGCAAATCAGGTAAAAATCCCAGACAGTGTTTTGTTCTCAAAATCGAACCCAAGGTAAAAGTGCAGCATAATGATTGCTTCTGAAAATTGTCGCGATTTACATACAAATCATTAAACAACAAAAGCATTAATTAAGTAAGCATCTCCATTTTATGTAGGTACATTAAAACATTTTTTTTATATTTATGATAGTTGAAGTTCAAAATAATTTGCTAAAAAGTACTTACTCGTAATTTCTATCCAACGATCATTCAAAAACGAGCCGGCCGATGATTTCCCGCCATCGAATTAATTTCAAAGGTAGATAAAGGACAACAACACATTTCTTCAATTTCCATACCTGTCTCGGTCACCCGCTGGCACGCGTCGAATCCCCGTGCCCCAATCATTGTGCGTACACCACGAGATAGACAAAGACAGAAACACATTTCTCAACCAATTTGGAGAATTCGCTTAACACTTCTGGAATTTCGAAATTGGTCATATCGAATGACTTCTAAACAAAGATGACGCGATGTAAAGGAAGATTGCTGTCAATACATGCTGCTTGCAACCACCATACGAAAGAACGAGACAAAAACAAATTCCCAAAATATCTCAACAATTTGTCATCATACCTGCACTTTTGATATCCCCATCAACATAGTGGCAGTCAGCTGCTCGAACAAAGGTCTCATGTCCTTTTTTATTTCCAAGCAAGCCCGACATATTTTGTCGAACTTCAAATTTTGTATTTTATTAACAGCAGCCATTTTGGGCTGCACTATCGAGCTGTTTTCGTCCTTGTTATACTAAAACACTGTTTCACTATTTTATAAAACCATTATTATTGACATGGTAAAAAGGCACTTTACACATTATAAAAATTATTAAACTATTTCACTGTATTTATTTTTCAACAGAAACACGGTAAATTACTCAATTACATACAGTTGAACCAAGCTCACTTACGAAACCAAATTCCAAAGAAAGAAAGACAACTGAAGGATGGGTGGGGTGACGAAATGTTAGAGCGAGCGAAACAGTTATTTCTTATCGCGGTTTTGTATAAGAGTGAAAGAGACAGATAACTGTAAAATCTGTTCAATACAAGCAGAACAATTTTAATATTGCGGTAAGAGTAGTCTTTATTCTGTAAGAAATAAGATCTAAATAAAAATATTGGTTAATTTGGAACCAGGGCAGGTAGGTAGCTGACCAGACGAAAGTTACAATAGATAGAGCGAAATGAAATTATGAATCTTAGTTCGAAAAATTTTATGAATCTAATATTTATGTTTAAACTAATAAGTCGCTATTCATATTGATTTCAATAATTACTTTACCCTGGCTATTTTCTAGGTTAAACTAGATACTAGAGGAAAACGGAAGTACACGGACAGTAGTTCTTTCTCAATATCTCTATCTTTTTCATGTGCTATAAATCGCTTGAGAAAGACAGAGATAACATTATTGTCTATTAGTGAAAAGTTGTCGTTGTCCCTTTTTTATCACTAAGTAAGGCAGGTCATAGGTGTTTTGCTTGTGACATGTACAATTTAATAATCATGTTTTACTTTTAAAAACCTTAAATTGTCCCAAAAGTATGCATTGTAATTCAATATTTTTATTGCGTAATATGAAATAATATCGTTATATTCATAACATGTTATTTATTTAAATTTATGATATCTGTAACATTCTATATTTCTTATTTCTATTTCCCTTATAAAAGTAACACAAAAATATTTTAATTTTGTTATGACTTTGTGTTTCTCAGCTGTGTCACATTTTGTCAAATCTATACGTCAATGTCATTTTATGACTAAGGTTGCAAATAGTTGTAGATAAACAAGAACAAGTATTAGAAACTAAAAATTATAGTAAGATTTCATAATACTAAAGTGAGTTCACAATAAGAAAGGATGTCTACCATGGCGGGCTCCTCTTGGGAAGGTGGGTAACTAAATTATAAAGGATAATTACCGGTATCATAAGAGCATGTTGTGACGTTGCATTCGCATTCTGTAATAAATTCTTAAAATAACGGGAACAACAACAAAGTTGCATTATAGTTCAAATAATCAGCTGCTATTTACTTCACAGCTAAGTAAGAAGGGAAATGTGACACAATTCGATATTTAAAACTGTTACTCTGCTTACTGCTATGATTGTGATGAAATTTGAATAGCTACTGATTCGTCTCATACATATCAATGAAGAATGCAAATCCACATTAAATATTACTTTCAAATCTTTCGATATCAATAAGTCTAGTTATACATAAAATTTTTGTACATATAGAATAATACTTGCACTTATCTGTCTTCAGTTTACTTAAACCTATTTCAACCACAATGCCCAATGGCATTATAATTGCTGACAATAAAGGGTAATGACCTTTAAAATAAATAGATTTGTGTATAATTCAACAAATTTTGTATGATTGGTCTTTGTTCATTGTAGTTACACCATCTCTTCATCTGTTCATAAGCAGCAATGAACTAAGACATAGGAAGTAGATGGTATCATAGCTGTCCCCATTTAGATAAAATTTTATGGTCTATTGGCACTAAGTTTTTTATTTTTTTTTGTAGATAATGTTATGGGTTATGTGCTTTTATATACATGTAGATTAATATTAGTCTACAAAATATGTAAACACATAACTATCTTTAATCCATGAATAAATACAATATAACACATCCTTAGCCGCTTTTGTATTTTTATAAAGAAATATATATTGTTTGCCCTTATTTTACAGAGCTAAGAAAACAAGCTCGGCAGTTGGAGAATGACATAGATGTGAAGTTGGTAGCGTTCAGTAAACTTGGTATGAGTACCGGCACGGCAGGTCTAAGCTCGGAGAGTGTTCCGCTTATAAACAGCGATGACATGTTCGACACAATGTCCATGGAATTACAGCAGTTACTTAATAAGGTGGGCAATAAAGGCAACAAACAATGTATTTATTACCTTCATTGCAATAGACCACATACCTCGTGTTTAGAACTGTAGGCAACATTTTACTTCATAACTAGCCTCTTATTCTTTATGATAAAAAAAATATACTAGAAATCCCACACACTGGCTGTTATTTCCATCCTGTGATTATATTTTGTAGTTTAAAACTAATAACATTTTAGTGATCCGTAATGTTTAATATGTTGTCTTGATCTTGGCCCAGGTATTTTAAGTATTACCTTTGTACTTATTGGTTATATTTCCCAATATCATTATACATATTCTGTGATGGTTTACATTATTATTTGTAATAAAATATTTCTTGTTTCAGTTATCATCAATAAATGACAAAATGGCAGACTTAGCGCCAAGTGGAACTGCTACAATGCACACTATCAAAAGGCACAGAGAAATATTAATGGTATTTTTTACCACATAACAAGTAGGCCAGGAGTTACAAATCATACTACTTTTAGATATTGTGTATTTTTTGGTTTTAACAATAAGACCTAGTAACAATGGCGGCCTTAGATTGGAACCAAACGAAAAGGCCTTAGTTTGATATCTTGTGAGGTTCCCTGATTAAGCATGGTTGCCTGGTTCGTCCTGCCTGTGTAAAGCTACTACTGACTAATAATATAAGATATGTGGTATTTGACATAACCATAGAACACCCAGAATTTCAGTAACCACATCTACGATGATATATTTTTCTTTGACAAATACATTCAAATATTTTTTTTATAACCAATCATTTATCCCATTCAGAGCCAACCTTAGGTATTAGGGGTACACCCTCTGTCGATTGATTCTGAATACACCCCATAAGACTAGTTGTCTCGGGCGGCCGCCCTGCTTGCTATTGATAATATAATTCGTCCAGGACTACCAACAAGAGTTCTCGAAGACATCAGCGAGGGTGAGCGCCCGGCGAGAGCGCGAGGAGTTGCTGCGAGGTGGCAGTCCGCCGCCCTCTGCCGTCATGGGGCTCAGCCGACGCGACCAGTATGCTAAGGAAGCTAATCATTTGCACAGGTACATTATTCTGCGATACACTATAATGCACTCTTAATAAATAATGACCTATTTCAAAATTGATAATTTGTGGCAGTCGTCGGATAACTATTTTTTTAATACCCTTTTTTTATAGTTGCTTTAAAATTGAGCTTATTAAAGATCGATAAAAAATTAAACCTATAGCATGAAAAAAGAAGGGAAAAATTTAAAGGTCGCAAACAGAAATTGGTTGTGTGATGATTCCCAAAATTGGCAATTTTGAAATGGCCATTATTTTATTAAGAGGGCGAAATAATAGGAAATATACTCAACATGTTTATTTACAAATAAGGCAGAAACATTTTGCAAGTGTTTATGGCATGAGTGAATTATTATAAATTACCATTAATTTATTGCACGGTGTTTTCGTGTGGTTTCTAAAGTGATGAATTTGTTAATTATTGTGATTAGTAAATTAACAATCGCGGGTTATTAACTATTGTGTTGTTCCATTTCAGTTCTCACATGTTAGTGGACGAGCAAATCAACATAGCGATGGAGGCGCGCGAACACCTTACGTCTCAGCGGCAGACTTTCAAACGGATGCAAACCAGATTCAACGACATCGCCAATAGGTAATAAATTGGGACTAATTAAAAAATTACAACATTTCACCTATAATTCGTAAAAAAAAAAGCATTTTTTTGTAATGCCAAATAATTAAAGAATAAAAACCGTTCATTTTTTGTTGTTGAATGAAATTTATTGACAAAATGCTTGCCTGATGTTTGAAAACTGGTCATAATTGCTTATAAAGAAAGGGTAGGACTAAGGAATTTAAATGATAATTATATGTTTTATTTTTTTGTTTCCAGGTTTCCAATGCTAAATAGTCTGATCTACCGGATAAACGCCCGCAAGCGTCGTGATTCCCTAATCATAGGTCTCGTGGTTGCGGTCTGCACATTCCTATTGCTGCTCTATGCATTCCATTGAATTGTACTGTGTGATATGTTACTGGGAAGGCTTTTCATATAGGCTCCTATATGCTCGACAAGTTTTAATGGTCAGGTAATTTTGGTAATCTTATTTCCTGATAATTTATCCTGTTTTGAACATTTCCAAATCCCCTTTAGTATTTTCTTGGTAGGTAAATGCAACATTGAAACTTACTTTTAGTTTGTTTTTTATATGCGTATTCGAAATAATGTTGTCCCTTTCTCACTTATATCACAAAAGTCAATTTTTCAGATATGAAATTAAAATATGTACAAATTTTTTTTATATCACTCCATAAAGGGATTTAAATAACTTTTTTTTTCGAGATACATGGTTAAGAAAAATATGTATTGTTAATTTAATTGGTTGTAAAAAAGTTATTAAAAATAACTGTTAAGTTGATACTCGATTGTTAATTCCAAAAACTAAAAAGCAATGCGTAAAACTAAGTTGTTACTTATGAATATATTTTAACCGAGCACTTAATGAATGTGTAACTTGCAATAATTTTCGTAAATCGTTGAAGTTGGTTATATATTAAGATAATTGTAACATAGAAATATGTAAATATTTATAATCTATGTGTAATAATTATTTTATAATAATAAAACTAACTATTTTATGGTAATCTTTAATTCATTTTTACTCCAAAGAGATCCATATGCAACGACTCGTTTGTTCAAAATAAACTTCGTACCATTTGCTCAGAAAACTGGTTTACACTAATTAATTAACTTAGCATTTGCTTATATTGCTTAGATGCATAGTTAACGAAAGTTTGTAGATATACAAAAACAAATATGCGTAACGAAAACAATTAACAAGTGAATTAAGCTAGAATGATATTACAATGGTTCATTGTAATCCATCAAAATTTATAAAAAGAAAAAAACAATGTGCTAAACATAGCAAGTCGCAGTTTGGAATCCAACTTACGAGTCTTATAATGATAGTAGACTCAACAAAGAGTCTTAGCAGAGGCCTCGCTCTTATAGGGGCCCTGCGCGGTGCCTTTGAGGACTTCTTTTACGATCCTACTGACAAAACTGTTAAAACCGAGAAACGTTATTTTGCTCCCCACAATGACTTGTGTCGTTTTTTTGTTTGTTATCGCATGGGGTCTTGCATCGTTTAGGGCCACCACTAACTCTTAGTGCATTCTTAAGTCAATAGTAAACGAAGAGCAGTCAGAATCATGTTACAGTATTGAATATAGCATGTAACACTGATTCCCAAATTGTAATTCCTTCTTTGAACATAACAACTTAAAACTACACCTGTATAATGATTTTCTGAACACATGATCTGTACGATAATACGATGCTTTGGAAAAGAAATTCATTTAACCACTGTAAAACCATAGATTACCGGGCTTATTCAATCTCTGTATCACTTCCGAGTGCAGTAAAAAACAATATTGCCCTATTATTTTCCCAGTAAATACCCTTCACCGCCATGCAAGGCATCTCTATGGGCTTTCAGTGTGCCCCTTTGTGCAAAACTTTTTTCACATATCTCACATCGATAGGGACGTTCTCCAGTGTGTGTTCTTATGTGCTTTTCTAAGTCTCCTTTTGTTGCGAATTTTTTTCCACACGCGTCAAGCGGGCACATTATATTTTTAAAATGCAGTCGTTGATGAAGGTATAGTTTTTTCTGTGTTTCGAATATCTTATGACATACCTGAAATATTTATTTTATATATGTTTCAAATAAAATTATATTAAGGTAAATATCCCACATATTACGACGTATCCTACATCTTACAACAAATCCCACATCTTCCGACATATCCCACTTATTTCGATATATCCCGCATATATCGACATATCCCGAATATTTCTACATATCCCACATATTACGACATATCCCATATATTGCGATATATCCCAAATATCCTATATATAAAGACTATAATAAAGGACGAATTTTTCGCGATACATTTGTTTACTTTTCATTCCCGATGTTTCGAAGCCTGCAGTCTTTTTTGTCATAGGGGGAAATTATAACGAAGAAATCTGTTAAGTATTCTTATAACAATGTCAAACATTCGCGTAGACATAAGAAAGTATATTATATTTATTACAAAATGCTTTATAGAGGAAAGTATATTTAATCCAGTGGCAGTGTTTATGTATATAGGTTTATTAATAAGACTAAACTGGAGGATCTGGATTCCGTGTTTTTCCAGAGAAGGTAGAATTCATACAGTAACCAGACTGGACGCAAAACTAAATTAAAGGCTAAAGTAATTTCGTCAGCAAACCAATATTGCAGTAAAATGAGGATAGTCGGAAGAAAAAAGTTTTTATAAGATTTATTTCTAAACATAATTTGCACAACACTTACTTTACATTCTAAATCATTTTTAAACTTTTCTAATTTAATTGGCCTGGGAACTTGCTGATCTAGTTTAGGTACTTGTTGGGGCAAGTGATTATCCTCTGTAGACATCCTCCTTGTAGGGCTCTATAATAAGAATATTAGGAAATAATTACCATATAACATAAGAACCATAATATAAACACTAATAAATTGCAAGATCTCACCATTGTTACTGAAGATTCAAATATATCTTTTCTAACTGATAAGACTTGATTTTTTAGTGAACTAGGCCTCTGAAAAATATTATACAATAATATATAAATTACTAGCTTTTGCTTTCGGCTTCGCCCGCGTGAATGAGTTTTCCGGAATATTGTTTTTTTCTGACTTTCTTGATATGTATCGTTATGTTATGACCAAATTACACAAAATCATTTGTAGCCTATGTGTTATTCTGATGCATAACCAGTATTACTGTAAAGTTTAATCCAAATTTGTTCAGTAGTTTTTTTGTGAAAGGAAAACAAACATACATCCATACATCCATCCTCACAAACTTTCACATTCCTAATATTAGTAGGATTTATTCTAATTAATAAATGCATCAATATGTTGCACTTCCAACTACTCTCTCAGTAGTAAAGAAGCTCTGTTCCTGGTAGTAGGATAGCATATTATACATATTATGTTATACAGAGCCAGTATTATACTTTTGTAATAAATTTGTAAAACTTTAAAACAATAAGTTATAGATACTCACTCTTTCACAATTCTGTGTGAAAGATGTTATGTCATTGTTTATATTGCTAGCATCATCTTTTGCAAAAAATACACTTCTTGTTTCCCTCCTTTGTGAACTGTTTGATTCATCTTGCAGATTTAAATCATCCTAAAAATAAGAGAAGTATATTATAACTATTGAAAAAAAATTACCAAGAAAACATCAAATACAAAAAAATTATAATATCTTCATACATGTGCACTTTTTTCTAAAAATATACACATTTATATGCATGCAAAAAAAATGAGAATATTATGTACACAAATCAGAATATCTAACATTATTACTCTTTATTTCTAATTTACCTCCATTTCATCTTCAATATCCACTCCAAACAGCGATCGCAAATATGAATCACTCTTCATAGCTACAATTCTTAAGTTCTTTACACTGTGTATAATTTCATAACATATTTTACATATTTTTTGTGGTAGATTATTTCTTTTGAATACCTGAAAAATTTAATTTTATTGCAGATTTGCAAGTATTTTTAGAACTGTTTTTGGCAGGGCCCTGGAGGAAAGTTGGGAGGGAATATCTGTGGAAGGAAAATATGGAGAAAAGAGAAGGAACCTTCTTAGGATGGGCAGAGGGGAGGGAGCCAGGAAATGTCAACAAGCCCTCAAAGACCTCAATGTGTAGTTACGACTATGAGGTATACACACAGGATTGCATGCCTAGTGCTGCAGCGAATGTGCCCCGGTACATTTTTGTGTGAAAACTGAGTGCACAAGAATTGCTCAATAAAAAAAGGTGAGTGTTAATGTAGAATTAATAATAAAAATTACCCTACAAATATAATTGCTTTATTTTAAAACAAAGCAAGAAAACAACCGTAATATTATATAATGAAAAAGTTATTTAATGACTCTATAACTTATTGAGGGTAGATATACTGAAGTTTATAACTTAAAAATTACTAAAATGAATATGTATGTAGTCAAATAACATTATAAAAAGAATGTTATTATTATACGTTCACTTTAAAAGGAGAAGATTGTTAAGTATTTAATAATTTAGCTTAGTTCCCTAGCCTTCAAAAAGTTTCACAAAGTATCTAGTAATGTATCACTAATTAACAAATTTAAGTACGTAATGATAACTGAACGAGTTGCCCACCTAATAAATATTCTATTCAATAAATATGACATAAAACTTTAAAATTTTAACAATAATTTATATTTACATTTACTGCTGTGGATGTGTAAATATCTTTCACTAAGTCTTGTGTTTCGTAGAGGTTTATAGCGCCAGCGTTCTCAGACAAAGTCTACACATATCATCAATCATAATCAATCTCTTTTCCTCCATTTTCAAGAATACCACTTTGATTCTTTATTAATTTATTACAGTTTTATAAAATATCAGGATCCACGGGTCCACGACCAACACAAACTAGACAACACAAGACACCACGAAATATTATGACGTTTGGACATATGACATAGACAGCTGACAGCGGGCTGAATTTGTATTTTTGTCTCTTTTATGCCAATTGACAATCTATATTGTTATCTCACTTCAGCCAATATTTACCTGCCTATGTTAACGAAAGACAATATATTAAGGCGATACCTCAAGGTCCATTTTCATACATTTTGTTTCACCTTTAATCTGGGTAACTAAACAAGTATTGGCAAGTAAAGAATTTAAATTCACGTCTAGTTAGTGATTAGTTCTCGCAGTTGAAAGAAAAACGTAAAAATAATTAATAATCATGGATATTTCTGCCTTTAAAATTTCGTCATATTAAATTTTAAAGGCAGAAATATCCATGATTATTAATTATTTTTACGTTTTTCTTTCAACTGCGAGAACTAATCACTAACTAGACGTGAATTTAAATTTTTACTACCAATACTTATACAATTAAAGGTTAAACAAAATGTATGAAAATGGACCTTGAGGTATCGCCTTAATGCATAAAATGGTGCCGACTCCGCCCCTTACAATAGTGATATGCTAGTACCGAAAATTTTGTATCGACATCGAAGAATTAAGAGAGACAAACAAGTCCCAAAAAGATCAAATACGAAAGGGGTTAGGAACTACCATAATATAAATATAACAAACCATAATGTAAACAAACTGAAACTGATTTATAAGTAACAATTGTTAAACAAAGCAGTACCTGTTGTGACAAACATCCAGTTGTGTTTGATCTATATTTGTATGTTGCACTATTCCTTGCTAAAAATTTAAGTTACAGATTAAGATATTTATTTAATACATGATAAATGGAATAAGATAGCGTAGCCAGCAATTATTTGGTTGGTTTTATTTTATTTTATTATTATGCTCTTTGATCGAGAAACATAACTATGGTTCAGCAAACTAAAATCAATGACCGTAAAAATGGTGGTTAAGTTAATCAATTATAATAATTATTTGCAATAACAACAATATGATTATGTATCTATTTTCGTGCATGCAAAGGTTGCTCGAAACATAAGACCGCCAATTGTAAAATATATCTTACATTTCATCTTTATGTTGTTTCTTTTATATTTATCTATTCTTTTATGTAACAATTCTAATTTTATTCATAGCAATATATTAAAGTAATATTACTATTAGGTGAAGTATAATAATCATTACTATTTTACTTATCGGGAATATTGTTGGAAAACAGTTATCTTTACTCGCGTTAATTAAACGTGTGGTTTATGCATATCTTCTCAAAATGTAAAAAATATGTATTTGGTGTAGGATTCCAATCACGTCGCTCAATATTCTCAATTCATTTTGCCTTGGTTTTAAATTTTTAGTTATCTTAAAAAATATTCTAATTTCACTTAGTTTGTCGTTCTGAATAATACAATATTGATGTGTGCTCTAACATTCTTTCAAAGACAAAAACCGTAACTGATAAACGGGCGTCTGTTAAAATATCGATATCAATAATTTCTAAACAAATCCACCCACCCATCCCTAAGCTCGTGTGTAAACAAACATAATGATTTTAATGTGTATAAATCACGCCTAAAAGGGTCCAAAGCTTAACAAACCAGATCCACATATCATTTTAATTGATAAAAACACATCCAAAAGTAAATATACAAAGATATTTGCTAATTTTCGGTAAAAACAGTTACTAACCTATGAAAAGATATTTCGGGGTCTTTCTTTGCGTGAATTCGATTTGCATCCTTTCACACAACACTGAGTCATTTTCGAAACTTAACAAATACACTAATAAACACACTGAACAATTGAGAATATGATTATATTACTTTAAATTCAATATTTATGAAGATCTGTTTACATCGTCTGACACTACATGTACTTGCTGACTGGCCCGCATAAAATGGCGTTTCTGCCGCAAGGCGGTCCCAGTGTGTTGAAGTAAACGAAATAGTGCCATATGCGAAGAAAGCAATTATTTTTGTGTTTTTTTGCGTTCCAAATAAGCTTTGAGTAAAAGAGATAGACATATATATTGACAATTCTGCGTCGATTTCCCTAACATAAATATAACTTATTCATATAGCTAACTTTTGAGGCCTGTCCTCTTTATATTTAGTCATTGGTAGAATGGTTACCGCATTTATATATTTTTAAAATGTATAGGCGAAAGAAGCAGAGTTCATTCGAGTACCCACTGTTTTGTTCAATATAAAACAATTGTGAGAATAAAACTGAACATAATTTACTGAGATAAATTTCACCAACGCGTCGTATGACCTTTTATTTTTTTGAGAAAGCTTATCCCCCAACATGTTATAATATTTTTGAAGAACACAAATTACTTACTCCACAGATTTTCTTTGAATCTTTCTGTTATAGATTTAAAAACATAATAGACTGGTCCATATTCAACGATCAACCAAATTATACCATCTTTGAAAACAATTGTAAAATAAGATCTCCTTTCATGACTTAAGATGACACCAAACAAAAATGTCAGTCAGTAAGAAAATGCTAATAATTATTTTAAAATTATTATTTTAAAAAATCTATTAGCGTGAAACAGGGTAATATAAATATTATTACAATATAAAAGAATTCTCTAAATGGAAACTTTTGATAAAAGAAGTCAAAATCTAGGCAAGTTGGGGTCGTGACCGTTCAGTTACTGGGAACATCTTACTTGTAAGTATATTATATTTTGTACTATAGCGTTAATCAAGCAGACTAGGTATGTACTTTTTCAAAACGCGGTTTGAATACTTCGTTGAAATGTTCGTACCTACAGTTGGGCCTCTGCCTACGCCTTTGAGAACAGAAGCGTGATATCAAGCGTACGGATGGTATAATTATTAGTTAAAAGTAAATAAGGATGGAAAACTATATTAAACTAAGGTAAATTGTTCCCAATATAAATATTTTAATTTACCAACGATTAAAAGAAGTTGCATGTAGAAAATCAAATAATTTTCCTAAAAACATACTTACATGATGTCTTGTGCAAACAGAATTGAACTCGGCATTTTCGTCTACGCATTCCTATACGCCATTAAAAAACTAAGGCGCGCTAAAAATTGTACAAAATCGAAACCACAATTATCATTTTTACCTGTACCTACCTATATCTACTCTCATGAAATAGACTTTCCCAAAGCCACATGTGATATTTTATACAATATAATCTCTCTCAGTAGTAGAGGAGGCCCGTGCTCATTAGTGGGCAAGTAAGTATATAATACAGGATATTATTAAGTAAGTTGAATGATTTTACTTTACATCTGTAAGATCATAATTAAAATATGTATATAATATTATACAGCAGTAGCGACGGCTCTATATAATCCGATTCTTGCCGGCTTCCTTTTTTTAATATATGTAGGAGAACTATTAAAATAAATTATATTTGTAATAAATACATATTTATCAGTGGCGAAGGGTGAAGATTTTCAAAAGGGAACCCGAAGAAATATTTTTTTCTGCAGATGTAATACACATTTCACGATAAAAATAAAGTCCGTGCAATATCATAATACTTAATAATTTCCTTCTAACATAAATATTAATTCTAAACTCTAAATTTAAAAAATAACACATATTTTGAACATAGGTACCTAAAAGAGTCTAACAAAAATTAATAACGCACACTATACACAAACACTAATTATACATTCTAAATTATTAAAATCGCCTTTTGGCTCAACATGAAGCCGCAAATTCTCGGGTTACCCTATGAAGTACACATACACGCACGCACATGTATTTTTACGTCATTCCAAAAGATTAGACAAAA
>NW_023593262.1:0-25035 GCF_014839805.1 Manduca sexta
CGCAACCAACATCAGATACACTTCTAAATTGTTTAGTTATCGTGTATGTCAAGATTTTAGTACGTGCATGATTGACTCTATGGTTTGACGTCTATGCTCAAATATATAATAATACATAAAAAAGATATTTTTTGTTTATTCATAAAATCAAGATTATTTTTGATCACAGCCTAAGCGAATATTTGTCTTACGCAACAATATCATTGATATATTTTATTTACATCTTTAATTACATATCTTTACATGAAAGCTTACATAAATGTAACCGTAATCAAAACACAGCCGTAAAACTTACGTAAGTGGCGTGCATTCTTACCTCAGTCCGGGGTTTGGAGAACATCCACCGGTTATCATTGCGGGAGAATATAATTGTTGGTAATTTTACGTTTCCATTCAACGGTTGAATGTGTACCATTAGGCGCAGCTCTCAACGCGCCCTCTTCGCCTAATAAGTGCATTTTCCGTTACAGGACTCCTTGGCGTTTAAAAATGCTAGTTCTTAAAAGTAGCCAAAGAGACGTTTTATTTTTGCTGTTCGTCTCGTTGGCGATTATGCGGATGTTTATGTCGGCTGAAGTATGGCAATGTTACTATTTTAGATTAGAACGAGTTGACGTGTAAAGCAATATGGTAAATAAAATTCATATGTACTAAAATTAAATACGAAACAAAACGTATGAAACAAAATTATACTGTATGAAAGTGCAGAATCATGTTACATATCACCTTGAATGACCTACTTTTAAATAAAAAATAAAAAAATCACGTCGAATTGATAACCTTCTCCTTTTTTTAAGTCGGTTAATAAATTGTTAAACTCAACAAAACTTTTAATTATTACACAACCATCTATTTACCTATAAAATCATGTCAATAATGTTCAACTCTTTGAACTTGGTTATTGAACGTAAAAATATTAAAACACAACACTGCGGACTCCTGAGTAGGTATCGGCGTGCCCTCCGCCCAGCGCGTTTGCGGCTTTCAGACTTTTCTCACTCGGATACCAGCTGCCACTTAAACACACATTTCGAGCACCGTAAAACATAGGAAATTATAGTAATAACCACATCGACGGATACATTTATCATATAAAGGTATATGTATATAGAAAGCTATGAACGCTCACAAAAAACAATGCGAATGTTACTCGACTAATTTGTTAGTAAATAGTTGTCCTAGTATGTATGAGATATATATTTTGCATGGGTAAAGTAAAAGGTTATGAAATTAAAAAAAGATGTATTTCGAATGTTAAACTTAGTAAAGAACCGGCCATTAGCGGATCATTTAATTATTGTTCAAATAGCTCTACCAAATTTCAATTACAAGCATATAATAATTATAAAAGTATATAATCCTTATACAAATTCAATAAAAACACAAGTAACTTTTATGACATATCCGAAACATTTTTTTCGATTTTACGCAATTGCATAATAACCAGAGAAAGGTTTGTATATTAAAATAAAATCATATGATTCCCAAAATAATATAGATACAATAGTCCTGCCTGTGGTTTAGCGGTATCTTTGCCCTGTGCCCTGTGATTGGTTTAATAGCCAATTTTGTGTACAAAGTGTTATTACCCTTTAGAAAGTCCTTATTATTTCAATGAATATTGCCCGTTACAATGGTCCGGTCGGAGTAAGTCACGACTGAGAGTCCCGCGGGCGTCCACCTGTGCTCCCGAACGCGAAAATGTAGAAATATTTAAGTTTTTTACATAATAATTTGATGTTATTATTACTACACCGCAGAGTCGTGCGTTGCCAAAAAAGCAGTCGCATTGAATGCATTTCGCTTCGAATATTTGGCAGAGTACGTACTGTTTCGTGAATTGGTTTTGCTGACTTCTTAATAAGATATTTCCTTCTTTCTCTTGCATACAAATGTATTGCGCAATGTGAATCGATGAATTCATTCATTGCATGGAACAATATTAAAAAATCGATCTTTTTAATTTGGTTATTGCAAGTAATATATTATTTGGACGAACATAGACTTATCACAGGGTAATTAATTTAATAGACTATTTAAAAACGTTCCCAATCAAAATAGACGACATTATTAAGATCACTTCCATAGAATCAAAGATAAACCACTTCAATATATTAAATATAATACAAACATTATTCCAAGGTACACAAGATCTTCTTACAATTCCTATAAATAATAACATTTTATAACTACTACTACCTCTTCAAAGCCCCAACACAAGGCCAGTGACGGAGAAACTCCCAAGTTTCCTGCCAAGTTTTTATCGTCGATATATTGACAACATAATTACTATTGAAAATACATGTTTTTACGCTAATTACGTAAAAAAGCATAGCGTTATGACGTCATTAGATATAAAACGTTATATTATATGGTTTACAATAAATAAGTAAGCGTATTCATTTTTAAAATTCATTATACTGTAGTTCTTGAAAATGATATTTTATTTAATAATTATAACTTTCATAGGAAGAAATAAACTTGTATTCGTTCAAATCAAACATTTCTTTATAAAAATTGCTCTGCGGCGATATTTTTTCGATGAATATAAATTTTAAGTTCTTAAAATTTTAAGTTAAGTTCTTTATATTCGTAATATTTAAAAGCACGCTTTTAAAGAATTACCAGATGCAGTCTTAACGAGCTAAAACTGTTCTGAATTTAAAAAGTAACTAACAAATATTTTATAAGCGGCGAAAGCCTAGTTGGGAGTGGAATGACTGCCAACACGAAGGTCCCAGGTCCAAAACCTAAAGGCAAGAACCTCTGACTTTTCTAAAGTTATGCGTATATTCTCTGTGAATCATCTCTTCCTTTAGCGGTGAAGGAAAACATAGAGAGGAAACCTACAGCCCCGAGAAGTTCTCCATAAGAATTTCGAAGGTATGTGAATCTGCCAATCCGCTTTAGGCGGGCCTTATTCTCTATCCCGCACGTTATTTTAACAGTGTGTAACAAGCAAGGAAACACAACGCATCATGTTTAGGACTATAGAAATTTGGCTTTCAGAATACCATTCCGCGCTCATTTCTCAAAGATAACATGACACGGCCGCGTTACGCGTTTACACTATCATACAGAATAAGGGCCAGTGTAGTGGACTAAGGTCTAAAACCCTCTCAGTAGTAAAGGAGGCCGTGCACAGAAGTGGGACATTATACAATATAAAGCTAGCATTATTTATAATTACTTACTTTAACAAGTATTTTTCCCTAACGTCTACTTATTACAATAAGGTCTCGCGATCAGATATATCTATAGCTTCTTCATCACATCTAGTTCCTCCTTCCAGTTGAATTTCTTCATGTTCTAACTTCACAACTTCGCTTCGTACCAAGAGAATCACGTAGCATTGCGTTGCTAGAAACATATAAAAATGTAAAGACCATCGATATATACGTACTAGAATATACGTCAATGGTAAAGACATAATTTTTTTATTTATATTGTTGATAATATCATATTTTAAATAGAAAATTGAATTTAATATGTCGTTCTTTGTAATTAATAGTTTAAGAATGAAAAATAGAAAAGAAAGGAACGTGATGCCGGCTATATATTATTCCTGAAAATATTAAAATTTATATCAAACTCGTCCCAGGAAAAAGTACCCACAGGAAGAGCCGGGAATATAAAATATGTATTAATTAAAAACGCTAAGCAAATATCTCACACTAAACCTTTTTACCGAAATAAAAAAAAAAAGTTTTCCGCACCACCATACTACGCACACACTGCAAAAACTATGACATTTTAGATACTTCAAGGCAAAACCACTCGACCTGCGGTCACTCGTACTTTGCTAAGAAATAAAAAAATGCAAAAACAAAAACAAAGTGTAACATAATAATTACCGATGGCGCACAAAGCTGCAAAAACATCGAGGAACATCAAACGAGACGTCAGGACCATTGTGGGAACGAACGACGCTAGGATAATGAGGCTGCCGTAGTAGTTGTACAGACGTAGCATCGATATGTCTTTCTGAAAGAAATGAAAGGTCGTTACTTATATAAATAAGTTCACGCCTTTATCTAGAAAGGTAAGCGGAAACGTAACTATTGCATTTAAGACTCGACCAGCTTATATCCGTGTTATTATGTGATATTGACAATGCGATTGCCTAATGCCATTTATAATGTTTTTAAATAGTAAATCTCTTTCGTTTCCATGCTTGATCTGGTAATCACCATCCGTGTAATAGTAGGATGAAAATATGTTTATTTAAGAATACATAATATTTAAATGACATACGAACAGCTGGACATGCTGAGTTTAATAATCCATACTTATATTATTTTTAAAGTAACTCTATGTGTCTGTCTGTTGGTTACCTTTTTAAGCCTTAACGGCTGAACTGATTTCGATAAAATTTGGTGAGGAGTTTGAGAACCTATGAAGGAAATAGGCTACTTTTTATCCCGGAAGAACCATTTCACGCAGGTCACAAGCAAAATCTAGTTCCTTATAAAATCAAGAATCGACAAAACCGTAAGAAATTACGTAACTCAAAAAAATGATGGTATAAACTCACATACCTGATATCCAGCCACTAACAGAACAATGTTCAAAATAATGCTCATTCCCAAAATGCTGAACAATATCGTAGAGGTAATGACCTCCAGCGAGGTGTCACCGGTCAACTTGCTTTTTTTTAATTCAGTCGTGATAACGAGGCAAACCACGACAGCAAGAGAAATTATCTAGAGGACGAAGACAAAATAAAAACAAATTATATTTATAATCATTATTTTGTGTTTTGTAACAATTATAAACAACGCAATTATCAAGTGCCATAAATAAGTTAGAGATTATAAAAATTTTAAGTTCACCTAGTCGAATTCAAATTAATTATGAAGGATTTCATCTTATTCTCACAAATGCATCGAAGTATACTTCATATTGTTACTAAGGTATCTTGTTTAGACTATAGAAAGAATGGACAGACTCTACTAATGTGATACTATCTCATAGAATGGGTATCTAGAGTCAGCAAGATTGCCGCAACTTCTAAATCACCATTGTTAGACGAAATATTAATTTGTCTTTATGGGCTTATGTGATTGGTTTTTCACTAGACTAACTATTTGCTAGTCTGCAAATTTCATTGAAAATCGTTCCTTTTGTATTGCTACAAAATAATTGATAGAGAATTTATTACAGGCGTATCTAATAAATTCTCTACCGATTATTTAATTTTAACTGTCATATTAAATTGGCAATAATGGCAATAGAGCTGTCAATACTTCTAACACAAATTATAGTGCCACATTGGACAGTATAATGGTGTAGGCAGGTCATATAGGAAATACCCATTTGGAAAATCGCAAATACTAAACATTCCTAATATATTGCATTATTATATTTACAAATTGGAGACATTGAAAACAGTTTAGATTAATGTCACTTACTAAATTTATGTATCCAAACACGATAATTCCTTGCCGCAATGGAAAGCAGAAGCAACATCGTCTCACTTCAGGCACTTTCATGTGCATGGTCGTTTAACAATAAATTCCATACAACTAATAAATAAACACTAAACGATATGACGGCAATTAAAAATGGCAAATGTTTATACTTTTATGTTACGGCGAATGTGTGAAATTAGTGTTAAACAATAAGTCTCAATTAGTATTTAGTTTACTATGACACTTTAGGCTATTAAGCGAGATTTAGATTAGCAAGAAAATTTATAGAAAATTGTGGTGCAAGCAATTTTTACCGTATCTCGGCAACCTGATCTCTACGATTTTTGAAGCTTGCAGGACTTGCAGCAATTCGCATGTGTAAACATCATATGACGACTTGCGGCAAAATCTTGCTATTTATTATGCTCGCAAACAAAGTTTTGACTTGCTGCGCAATTAAGATGACAGTTGACATTATCCATACTACCGTTTTATTCGTTCCTTATAAAACCCGCTAAGGTCAAGACCACGAGACAAATCACAAGTTGATAGTATTACCGCTATACACAGTATGGATGTACTATTGTGTTCTTGTTTAAGAACCTTGTAGCCAGCGTAATGAATGGTCATTGCAAGACTGCTGGTGGTTGGATATATTTTATATCTGCCCAGATAGCGACCACCATACACGTGGTGTTAAAACCCATCATAGAGGCCCACGTAAGTGTGTCGCGTTCCGGGATCGGCCTGCGTATATCCGGTTCCAACAGGCCAGCATAATTGTCTCAACTGCCGAGGGGTAATCATCTCTCGTGAATCGACATTGTATTGGATTCGATTTCACTTACCATCAGGTGCAGTAGGGACACTTTGCCTTGCACATATCAAAAAAAAATTACTCGGTAGTCAGACTTTTATTCCGGGAGTATACAGTCGCGAGAGAAGAGTTGCAAGCAACACAGAGTTTTATTTTAAAATTAAACAGGCGAGAGAAAATGAAACAAACAACCGTATTTTATTCATTTTGTTCAAGTTTCACTGCTACATGACATATCACTTGATAATAGCTGCGTAACATTGACATATATTATACTTACGCAGTACATATACATATATCGATGCTGTGTAAGTATTACATTATATTATATCAATAATAAACAATTTGCTCAGCCAAATACAACACCAATATTAGGTACGTGTGAGTATTTTTCCCGGTTTCCGTTCCCGGGAAATATAATATGCATACATATACTGATATATGAGTTTATAGTTTAAGTACGTTTTATAATTAAGGTCAGTCGGGGGAAGTGCGCCATAAAATTTTCATAGCTGGATTCAATGCAAAATAATTTCTTTTTGTGCTGACTTAAGAATGTAATTTTATTAATTTAAGAATATTTGGTATTTTGTGATAACAACCTATAGCCATTCAAGGAAATCGAACCATAAATTAATAATATTTTGCTCAAAGTAAAAAAAAATTGTAGTAGGCGCACTTGCCTCCGGAAATGGGGTAAGTGCGCCTGTGTAAAAAAAACGCCACTATGAAACATTATAAAGAAAACACTCACTTTAGTCCATAGAGAAATAAGTTTTACTCGCATTGCTCTTGGATAATTTTTAATCACTCAATATTATAACAAACTATGGCTGTCAAATCAAATTCGGGGTAAGTGCGCCATATATATGTAAATCAGGGCTTGAAAACATTTTAGATTTTTTTTTATATATAATTTTTGCTATGTTAGAGTTTTGTGTGCGGATATGTTGGAATAAAAAATGTAGCCCTAATATAAAATCCATTTTATTTCTAAAAACTAAAAAACATACAAAAATGTAGGAATTAACAATTTTGAATGCGTTATAACTCAATTACTTAAAATTTGGCCTTATGACATTTGATATGTTTTAGCTGCATTATATCCAGATAACGTGCCTGATCGAACAGTTGCAACCTATTCATGTAAAGTTGCTCTAGACCAAGGTATTTCAGTTTTTCTTTTGTAAAAACGAATTAACTAATACGCCCTTTTATTTAAGTCGGTTCAAAACAAAAATACCTTGAGTACAAAAAAATCTGCTGTTAAGTATAACATTTTAATAATAATTCATATTAGTAAAACTTATTCTCAAAAAAGGTTGGTTATATATGGATCAGGGGCAAGTGCGCCATACGACTATTAACTGTGGCGCACTTGCCCTACTCGACAAATTTTAGGTACATTTTTTCGCATTGCTAAAAAATCCTTTATTTTAGTATATATAAATAAAATTCAGGCAGGAAGTTAAAATAAAAGGTTTAAACTATGTATTCACTATTCACCTAACTGATTTACAGAAATATGTTAAATATCTTGAAATATTTGATGTTATCTTTCACGGGGTTATCTCGGTTTACAGGTCTAAATGACACATAAAATAAAATGGCGAATAAATCGTATTAAAATGAACGTAGCCATTTATGTTTTTAGTGGAACTGTATTTCAGTTAGTAGCATAGATGTAAGATTGCGGTAATTGTATAACATCAATAATTCTTGATTTTTTTTAGGGTAGGTGCACTTACCCCGTCGGCGCACTTGCCCCACCTGACCTTATGTCATATATTTACGTTTATTTTATTATTATCTTTTTATAAGGGCGGCGCAGATATGACGGAACGCAGCGCGGAGAATTTTGTACTGTCAAATTATCATCGTCATTGTTTTATTAAAATAATATTAAAACTCCATTAACACAAGAATAAATTGCATTACGTTGGGTTTTAGCATTGAATTTAATTGATTTTGAAATTTATCACAATGAATACAATATCGATAACAGTTTGACAGTAAAAATATTATCAGCGCTGTGCTTCGCCATATATGCACCGGCTCTTATGCACCTGGTCCAGTCTCTCTCTGCCACCCTGATGTTGACTGGGAGGGAAAGCCCGTGGTATTCAGTCCGCCTGTATTCCATATGTACAAAATACAATAAATAAATTTTAAAATCCACGATATTCCAAAAATAAATAGGAAAAGAAACAATAAAAAAGAAGAGCAATTAAATAATTATAACAATTTACTTTAAACACTTTCAGTGCATTGTATCTGTGCCATATATACACAGTAAGTACATGCAACACCTAAATTATAATGTGAGAATTTAATTATTATATAAGCGACCCGGGAAAAGATCCGCGAAATAAAAACCTAATGTGAATACAATGTCATGATAATCTGTCTGGTCCATTGACATCGGATTAATCAGGTAATTTGGTAAACAACTACGAAAGCAAAGCCGTATTCAGTATTTTACCAATAGCAAACGAATAACATTAATACAACTGAATAAAACATAAATTTATATTTAGTATCTTATGACATATAAGATACTTACTTACATATACCCGTTGGCTGTCTCCTGTCAACTCAATATAGGTCATTAATTAACGGACAAACAAATTCCTTAATCTTATCCGTTTCCATTTTTGAATACTTCACATTTTTTTAATTGTTTACATACTTTACCAACTTTTTCTTTCGGACGCAGACCAGTGACTATTCTACATCTTATAGTGAAACTTAGTAATTAGAAATCATTATTAATGTATATAACTTAGTCATAAGGAAGTAAATAAATAGGTAAAAGTAATAAACAAAGTTCCCGAAAACAATAAGAGGGATTGATATATTTTCATACCTGAGATTTCAATAAATATTTAATAAGTACCTATTTCTTGTTGAGAAAGTTCATTTATAAGAAAATCATTACGATATGATTGGAATTATAAATAGCCACTGGGTACTTATTCAAAGAAATTCCTAAGTTCATAAGCAACAATTCGTTCATAATCAATGTGTAATACTTTTGAAGAAGCTGTAAGTAAATCGTTCAACCACGGCCAAACTCGTAACAAATTTCATAAAACGGCAAAATTCTATTTTCATATGTTACGTGGTACGCCAATGAAGAACCGAATCCCGTTACACACAACTCGTCAAGTATTTATACAGATAAGTACTTAATAATTTGCTTATTGGTCGTTATTGCATAATTGAGCCACCCACAGCACGACCCCCAACAGTCTGGGGCCGATTAGGACCCCTCATTGTTTATTTTTCGTTCAATTACCATCTGGCTCACGTTGACTGAATTAGCGGTGTGTTTGCTGATTTAACTAATAGAGAATCAATTTTACCTAATGTTTGTTTACTAAACAAACGCGAGTAATAACTGAAAATGGTGATTTAAAATTTATGATTGTTAGATTAATCAGGACAACCATAAGCAAATAGTTATTTGACGTAATAATATGTATTAACGCTTCATCACAACTATTCTATTGTGGGGGGTTAATTAAACCCTAACGATCACGATCAGCCAGTCGATCGCAAGGCTTTTGTCGATCAACTAGTCGTTTCTAACTTTTTTCCCGGAAAAATACAAATCAATTTAATTTTTAAATTACTATGTATCTAAATAATTAACCTTGGTAGATTTAGGCTCTTACGGCTTTTAATATGAAACTTTTCATCGAATTTGGCCATAACCCTAATGTTTTTGATAGTGTCAAGATGCTACGAATAGCTACATTAACATTTAACATTCTATAATATTATTATGTATACAGGGTCATTTTGACATTGCGTTACTAAATAAAAACATACTTATCTACTTGAAAATAACACTCTACAATAAATTACTTGAGATGTAAAATTAAAATAGTGTAAGTTTTGAACAAAATAAATATTAAATAAAAGTAATTGTAATTTTATACGCCCTAATGCCACTACTACTACTCTAAGAGAATTTGTCGCAGCGGCAACATCTTACTTTTAGTCAGAAATATACTCACGCACACGCCATATTCGCATTCAAACAACGAAATGATCAAAAATTCAGAAAACTAAAACCAGGATTCTTGGTGGAAATATTCGTTTTTGGCACAATGTTAACAAAGGTGAAGACGAGTTTGTGGTTTCATTTAATAACTCAATGACAAAATGGCCCTGTATATCAAAAGCTTTTTAAAAATTGGATAAAGATTTATTGCAATTTTTAGTTAACACTAGGTTATTTGTTGATGTGAGATATAGCAATATATACAGTTAAAAGATAAAAGTAGTTAGGATATATTATGTGAAAACTTCTACATGAATTTCTAATATTAACATTTCCCTGTTACATTGCCATACCTCCATAAAAAATACAGTGCTTCATTTTTAATATTTTATTCTGTGGTTTTGTACTTTGCATATTTATGAACTTTGCGCTGGCAACCTTCAACGCGTTTTTCTTTTATTATCTGTGCCTGTTCTGCCGATCTTTGAGTTTAGTGGAATTTGTGAAAAACTTTGTAAAAATTGCGTAATTGTATTATTGCACCTGATTATTAAGAAAAAGGTATTTATTCTACTATATGTATGTATAAAATATACAGTGAAATATAGTAAATGTAAATCTAAATTACATTGTGAAATTTTATTTTGAGGTTAGATATCATATCGTGGAATTAGGTAATTTTTAGAGACTCGACCAGTATTATTCATTGTTTGCTAAACTCTTAATAGTAGGTAAGGGTGAGATTTTGTATATTTGTTTGTATTTTATTATAATGCAGTCGAAAAGAGATTAGCGAATAACACCTGGAATTTATATTAGGTACTAGTGTTAGTAGTTATTTGGTATTAGTCTAAAGGTTTTCCAGTAAGAATATTTTTTTCTTTCTAGATATGGCCGCACAACTCTTCAATCGCATCGGGCAAGTGGGCCTCGGCGTTGCGCTTGTCGGCGGAGTAGTCAATTCTGCTCTTTACAATGGTATGAGCAAATACATAAATTTACAGGAATTCTTAAGCTCATAACATAAAACATCCGATATAAATCAAATTTTTACCTGTCCTATGTATAATACAGTGTATAACCCTCAAATTATTATCAGATTGTTAATTAAAGTGTCCTTATCAATGTGTAAACATTACCAAATAAATTCCCAGTTTGCTGAAAACACAAAATATTTTTTTGTGTTTTGAACAAACAGGGCAACAAAGTTGTAATGTTTCTATCACATATTTGTGATAATAAAATTATTCCAACCCGGAATAATTTTATTATTCATTTAACTAAATCATTTAATTGTTCTAATTCCAGTTGATGGTGGCCACAGAGCGGTTATCTTCGACAGATTTGCCGGTGTCAAGAATATGGTTGTTGGTGAAGGAACCCACTTCTTCATCCCTTGGGTGCAGCGGCCAATTATATTTGACATCAGATCCAGACCAAGAAATGTGCCCACAATCACAGGAAGCAAAGGTTCATATTTAAACAAAACAATTTCTTTGAAATCCATAAAATATTAATTAATTAGATTCAGTCAAATTTCACTCTACAACCAGTTTTTTTACTGTTCGACAAATGAATACTTAAGAACATTAATGTGTGTGCTTGCAACAAATAAATGTCATTAAAAATCTATATTAGGTTCTCCCCATTTGAGACAGTTCTGCGTGGTTATAGGATGAGAAGGCAATGTTAGTTTTAGTAATTAGACTGGCTTGCAGTGTATATACCCTTGAGCCTCTTGACCAATAAGTTCAAATATCACCCGACTTGTATAAAAATATTATTCTATAATTTAACTCTTGGTCTCTCGTGAATCGCCGGCGAGCCAAGACAGCTACATGACATTTGCGTGTGTCACGGGATTATAACCTTATATACTACATATATACTACATAATAAGGTTATTTTTCCGTCACACGCGTAGCTGTCAATGTTTGCCGGCAAACATTCAGCTACCTCACGGGTTAAAGCAAATTGATTCAACAGTTGTATAACACATTTTTCAGATCTTCAAAATGTAAACATCACACTGCGTATCCTGTTCCGGCCCGTGCCTGATGAGCTGCCCAGGATCTACACCATTCTCGGTGTAGATTACGATGAGAGGGTGCTGCCTTCTATCACATCTGAAGTTCTCAAAGCTGTGGTCGCCCAATTTGATGCAGGGGAACTTATTACCCAGAGAGAGGTTTGTTTCTTTTACTTTTTATTGATAATAGGATTTGTTTTACATTTGTTTGTGAATATATAAAAACAATTGAAGATCCCTTGTAGATAATTTTTTTAATATTTCTACTGTTGTCAACTAATTTCACAGTATTTTAAGACCATTGTAAGATATCACAAATACTATTCAAATAAATTGTAAACTAAAAAACATAACATTGTTTTGTAAAACTACTTCATGACTGAATATTATGTACAGGTACAAGTATTATAGAAAAGGATACTCTCCAGGATAGATATATTACCTCGTGTATTTATAATTTACATATATAGTAAATAGATCCAAATATAATAAACAAATCCCAAAGTAAATAATCTTACCCTATTTGAATTCTAATTCAATTCTAAAGTATTTGTGGTATATTATAGTCAACTTCAATGGCCCTACAGATTCAGTAGAGCTGTTTTAAAAATATATTATTCTTTGAGTAAATATTGATAAATATTATTAACAATGTTATTCAAATATCCATTATTCGTTTTTAACAACATAGGTTTTGTAAAATCTTATTTTTTGTTTTAAAACCAACTTATATTTGAGCCACCAACTTTAAAACAAGACTGCAACAAATTATATAAGTAGCCTTCAAGTGATTAATCTTTTAGTTTGGTTAGCATGTTATCAAATATTGCAACTATTAGGTATGATTGATGAGAATGATTATAATTTTGTAGATATATCATAAAAATGCTTTCATACAAGATATTGTTTTCTATAATAAAACAATCACTTTCCAAACATTGTGAACATTGTGTTAATAAAAATAGCAGTAATACATATGTCATGCCCAGATCTTAGAATTGAGGACTGTGATATGGCCAAATATAACTGACCATGTTGTTTAAACGTCAACATTAGATGAGATGTCAATTCTCATTTGGCCATATCATTAATGTAGGGTTTCCATATCGCCATAGCATTTAATCCAAATAAAAAAGAAACTTAAAAATATTTTTTTTTCTCAGTACAAAAAATACTTATGGCAGTTGGCTTGCAGTTTGATCACTTCACTTTTATCTTCCATTTGCGCGCTATTATTTGTCTTTTTTAACACAAAAATTGTCCGCCGACATGATGCATCACGAAAACAAACCGCTATCAGCGCCTCTGTCGTTGGACAACATAACTATTTTACCATATGGTTTGGCCAAATCATTAAATAATTGTGTGTTTAAGCTGCCCATATTGTCAACCGCTAATTATTTATTGATCTGACCAAATCATATGATGTGGGTAGAGGAAAAAATCTATTTCATGAAATAGTTGGCCACGTCACATAGTGATCAATTATAAGCTTTGGTCATGAAACATACAAAACCATTTACGAATCTAACCTGGTTCGAGATTAATTTATTTAATATTTTACAGGTGGTGTCACAAAAGGTGAATGAGAGCTTAACTGAGAGAGCAGGTCAGTTTGGCTTAATCCTCGATGATATCTCGATCACACATTTGACATTCGGAAAGGAATTCACACAGGCTGTAGAATTGAAACAAGTTGCACAACAAGAAGCCGAGAAGGCGAGATTCCTTGTAGAGAAGGCAGAACAGCAAAAGAAGGCAGCCGTTATTGCAGCTGAGGGTGACGCACAAGCCGCTGTGCTCCTGGCCAAGTCCTTCGGCAGCGCCGGTGAGGGTCTAGTCGAGCTGCGTCGTATCGAAGCTGCCGAAGACATCGCCTACCAACTATCCAAGTCTCGCAATGTCACCTACTTACCTCAAGGGCAAAATGTGCTTCTAAATCTTCCCACACAAAACTAAATTTAAGTTTTTAGCAATAAAACTGGATGTACAGTGAAATCGGGATGTTTCTGTACAATGCATTTGTATTTATGCAAAATACTGTTTGTTGCATTTGAAAGAGACTTATGGCATGGTTCCACCAATAGATTGTAGTCTTTTATTAGTTTTATGAAAATTGTAATTACGCATTAAACTTTAATTATGTTATAGAATATCTTTTATTTCAACTCCTTTCTATAAAATCAGAGTATTGGGACTGACTTCCGCTATATAATATATCGTTACAAGCTTTTTACACCATATTAATAAAGAAAAAATTAAACCAAGAATATGTACACCTAATGTTTACTACCTCCTCTGCTGCCAAAATGTAAATTTCAAAGTAATATAAATTTGCTCTTCGGAATGCAAATAATTAAAAATCTGTACACAGACGCAGCTATCTGGCGATACCATTCGCTAAATGCTGACCAGCGAATTACATTATCATTCACGTCTCAATAAGTACCTGCTGATAGACTATAATGTGATATCTGCCGACAATAACACCGCTACCTAGCAGTAGCTACTGACCGGCGATAAAGAACAACTGCCCTCAGTGGCGGCCCTAAACTATGCGAGGCCCCAGGCGAAAGCAAAAAGAAACAGACGCGAGACTCCGGACAGAGTAAAAAAACGTTCCCCTGTTTTAACAGTTACGTTGGTAAGAACGTAAAAAAAAAGTTCTGCGAGGCCTATATAACCGCGAGGCCCCGGGCGGTTGCCCGGTTCGCCTCCCGCAAAGGCCGCCTCTGCCTCCTGTTAACTGCTGACCGACGAAATACTTACCCACCGGTAATGGCCGACCAGTGAAGTACTTCACCTACCGTTATCTACCGACTGGTAATAAAAATCCATCACCTGCCAACTGGCGAATTACATTACCTACCCTTAACTGTTACACAGTTGATATTGCTGCTGAATTTATAGATAAATTAATTAAACCCTCTGTCGAAACATTTGAAAAAAAAACCCTAACCCTAGCTGGTAGCAAATAATTAGCTAACCACACAGGCAGCTATCATTGTCTGCGGGAGTTAGGTGAGCAACAGGAAACCACTTATGAAAACCAACCAACAAAAAATACGACATCCACTGATAACCATATCCATAGCCACACTTCACTGCCTGTATCTTATCGAAGGTTGGTCATAACAAAAAAACAGTAATAATATCACTTTCCTCTATACCCCACTTCCCATGGACCCCCTCAGACACAGTCAAATGAATACTTAATTTAAAAAAACTCATTATCTATCTGGAGAGACTTAAACTATTAGAACAATAATTTGAAAATAGGGATTTTGCCGTTTCGATATTGTAGTACATTGAGGTAGTAAAATTAATTACATTATGTCCTGTTCAAAATCAAGACATTACAAACTAAACTACTTCTATAATTTATAAAAATCTCGAACTAGATACCTATTTACTGTACTTTTCTGACTCATAGCAATTTTTAGCTATATCACCTAGGTCCTAATATAAGTAGATTAGCATGTTTAGAAAAAATAATCGTACAAAATTTCGATTTAAAAATCAAAGGATGAATATACATAAATTTGCTTCCATCAACTAGTCTAATGTAGAGTCGACGCAACCGACTATCACGTTGCAGAAACGTTTTCTATTAGGTGGTACGACCAGTTATCCTCGTCAACTAATGTATTTTGAGGACTTCCAATCCCGGGCAAATGGTGTAACTGGCGTAGCTACAGACTTGCACTAGCAAGGTCAGCAGGCAAGAAAAAGGACTGCTAAATTGAACCAAAGGCCTACAGCACAAAAGGCCTCCTTAAGCGCAACTCTAGGGCAGGCAATATTTTTTTGCCCACCATGCTCCACCACCACAACTCATTTAGATAGGTATGCTGTCACTGTATCAGGGAGACGTTTACTCAATTAATTAAAACATTTAAGGCCTATTTTATTAATTTTGTCCATAAAATAACACTACTGTTAACTTCTGTGTAAATTTTATTTAATCAGTGGCTTACATTAGTACAGTACAATGCAAGTTCTTTATCTAAATCATCTTGGCTAGCCTTCACATCTGATACAGTCTCCTCTTCTTCTTTGTCTAAAGCAAAATTCTCTCTAATTTTGTTGAAAAATAAATTTTCTCTAATACAAACTTCTCGTATATACTCCATTTCAGCAGAGTTCAAATCTCCAGGCAAAGTTAATTTACATAAATCATCACTCTCCTTAAAATTAGTTATTAAATTATCTACTTCTTTTTTAAATTGTTCACTGGGCACATTAGATGCTGCTCCAACTAATTGTTTTGCAAGAAGTTTGTTTTGGTTACATGCATCTCTATTTTTTTGTAATACTGTAAATTCTTTTTTTACCTCTTCCCCATCAGGACATAACTTTAGTGATCTCTTAAGCTTTTTCTCAGCTTCATCAAATTCTCCTATCATTCTTAGAGCCCTAGCATTCTGCAATAGAGCCTTAGCATTGTTCCAGAGATTGTTAAGTCTATTCAATTCATTACAGGCTATACAAGTTTTCAAAGGTTTCTTAATTTTATTACTACATATAGCTATGTTAAGGTATAATTTTTTGAGTAATTTTTCCTGTTTCTCCTCTTCTTTCTCATCAGCCAGCCGACATTTATGAAGCATGTTAACAGCTTTGTTAAACAATTTAACAGCTCCATAATAGTTTGATATTTTGTACAATGTATACCCAGAACTATAGAGCATTCTTACTTCATCATGAACCCGATGGAACATATTTCGCTCTGAAATATTTAATAGACTGAAACAAATAATAACATTAACTATTCCAATAAAAATACTTTTATACAGTTACATTCATCCATAACATTCAATATACATGCCATTATGAAAAAAAGAAGATTGATATTATAAATAATAAAATAAATACCCTTCTTTTGGTGTAATAATACATTTTACTGCCTTTAGGTAGAACACACAGTCAGATTTTGGTTTTATTCTAGGCGGTATACCCATCTCACCATACATAACCTTGTATGAAAGAAGGAACACAGATGTTTCTCCAACTAACATGGACTTGATAGCTATCTGGAGTCCAGGCAATAAACCATTATCATTTAGGTCCACATGCTGTAATAATTTAAAAATGTTTTTAAAATTATACTTCTTATTTATATTTACTATGGTCAATCCAGTTATATAAAGTGCCAAGTTTTGTCAAGAATTGGGTGTAGTTTTAAAAACCTTCCCAATGTAAACCTCCATACAATACTTTTTCATGTCAGCCACAAAGATGTCTTATTTACGGTACTGTGGACAACAATGTAAATTCACTGATTAATTTACCATTATATATTTTTTTTATTTCTTTTACAAATAATATTTATAATTATCTGAAGGATTTTATTCTTATAAAGTTAACAAGCAGTTCCAGTGACCTTTGGAAAAGTGCCATTTAGTTATAGTGGATTTTTTATGTCATTTGGCCCACTTGCAAAAATTCAGGCTGCAAATAGAGTATTACTACTTATTAGAGGATGCAATCGTAGGTAAAGTATATCAAAGAAACTCTCATAATTTGTTTCCCAAGATAATATAGAGTAAGTATCAGCTGGTCTTGGGTTTCAAACCCAAGACCAGCTGATACTTACTCTATATTAACTTCTAATAGACTATAAAAGTGACTATGCACACTAAAGTTGAAGACTGTAGTAATAATTGGTAAACTGTATTGTGTTTTGATAATATAAAACTATAACACCAATTATTGTAGTAATGTATTGGATATTTGGTTCCAAAAAGTACCTAGTTTTATAATACCAATTAGAAACTAATAACACAACATCATTTTTAAGAAAAAAGCTTTTCATTTTAAACTAATGCCTTTTTTTCCATTGCATTCAATTACATAAATAATTGACTGCAACAGATATAATTTTAGATCAGGGACATTTTTGTTTAAATATAGTTTTCTCCATTATTGAACAATCTGTAACATATTTATTAAATTTACCATAGGCTTATTCACAGCAGTAGAGTCAAAAGGTTCTAATTCATTTTCCCAATATCCTGCAAACATAACTGTAACAGTTTGACCTTCATAGAAAGGTAGTCCTCCTCCCTCTTCTAAAACTTTCTTCTTAACATATCCATTATTATCAACAGCGGTTAAAGATTTTTCAAAAAGTTCAAAATTATTTACAGGCTCTCCAAAAGTAAAGTCAATAGGTATAAATTTATTCTCTTCTGGTTCTGTACATAAAAAATCATCCTCATTTTGACTTATATGGAGTATTGATCCCGTAGAGGTAACCTGCCTGTAAAAAAATCATAGTTACATTTGTAATGTTCGTTTAGGAGTAAGATATATAATGAAAGCAATGCATAAATATCAAAAAAGATTGAAAGCTAAAACAAAGTTGGACAATAGTCCAAGAAATTGAATCTAAACAATAATTTCTTAACTACAGATACTAAACAAAATATAGTAGGACGTAGACAAAACAAAACATTCGTGTTTATGTTTACTAACCTCAAATCTAAGCCGGTTTCTAAAGTAATTGATGGTGACCTATCCATTATCACCGATGACCATGTCCACTTCACAGTTTCATTAAAATATCAATTAGAGTATATTGTATGCAAAGAAAATATAACCATTACGTTAATCGTATGTAAAAAAATATAAAGATACATACATACACATACGATTTCTTTTTTTTAATTCGTCCTTAGAAACTAGCATTTCGACCATACTGCCTAGCCTTACGTATTCTTTTTTAATCAGCAATATTGTGTGACATAATGTATTATATTATGTTTTCATGGATATACGTCTTCTAGACTCTATTTCACATACCTACCGAGAGGAATTCGCGGCAGTCGCAAAAATAATAATATATATTTTTAAAACAATATGTATTTCTATGGCTCCTAAGTAAACTATCGTACCTAAAAATAGTGATTTTGATTTTTGAACGTAGGTAAGCCTCTAATGGATTACAATATGATTTAATATTATATTTCAGCTTTTGCTTTAGTTTGGGTAGTTTATTAATGCATGGTATCAATTTTATTATTTTATAATTTCTAACGGTGAAGGAAAACATCGTGAGGAAACCTGCACATCTGAGAAGTTCTCTATAGGAATTTCGAAGGTGTGTGAAGTCTACCAATCCGCACTAGGCCAGCGTGGTGGACTAAGGCCTAATCCCTCTCAGTAGTAGAGGAGGCCCGTGCTCAGCAGTGGGCAAGTATATAATACAGGGCTGATATTATTATTATTATTATATAATTTCTAATAGTTCGTGTTTTATCGTGGAGGTACTTACAATAAAATAGGTACCTTTCTACCTTATGTTTCGTACTTGAGTATAATATCTCGATCTCTTTACTTGTCTTAGAAATAGATTGAGAAAGTAATATGCTAAGCTAAAAATCTAAAAATTTAACAAAGGAGAATCGAACTCATGAGTTGACTGATCGTTATGAACGTTAAACTAAGCTAAATGCTTTTAGATGTTTCAAGTAACGTAGATTTTGTCTAGGTAAGAAAAAAATAAACAAAACAATAAAAATGCTGTACAGTGTTTTAATATGCCTAAATAAAATATTTAAAAAAAAAATTATTTAATTAACTACTGGCGATAAAGTAATTAACATATTTCATAATAATCTTTTTTGATTTAAGTAGGTACATTACAAAATTATAGGTCCTGTGTATAAAAAAGAGACATCTGCAAGATTTTATCGTCAATATTATTAATATACAATACTCCTAAACATTTCTGACTATCTTCTAGATTTTTGTTTCATCGATTTACGTAGTAAGGCTATATAGGAAGAAATGAGGTCGTCCATTTTATATCCCAATGAAGTTTCGCACAGAATCTTGGTTCCACGTAAGAAATTTCCCATTGTCATGTGGAAGAACGTGTTTCCTGACGACCAGTTGGACAATTGCGAAAACGAGTGCGTGACTAATACGTCCTGTAAGGAAAGTTATTTTTAATGTGAGTAATAAAGATTTTGTTATCTAATCAATTGTAACAATCGTATGTATATAGCTCAAGATAAAATTATACATGCATACTTACTCGGCTTTGTGGATGTATAAGGCTAACACCATTTCTGTTTATTCCTACAATGATCATTTCAGGATATGTAGGATCAGACGTTTGTTTCACTTCAAAGAACGCCGTTCCAAATGTAGGTAGTTGGTAAATTTTCTTTAAGAATTGCTCCTTTGCTTCGTTTTCTGTCATGGCGCCATGTTGTGAGTAAGCAGCAGTAATTGACGATTTCCATTGAGAGTTCGACTGAATCCTAATCATATCAGATGGTATAAAGTCTTCTAGTACTTGCGTTATTTGTGGAAGTAATGTCTGGTCATTTCCAAATCTCGCTCGGTATACAAGCGCTGCTAACTCAACGAGATCTTGTTTTGATGTTTTATGATAACCTCTCAAGTACTTGGGTAACTCTTGAGGGAAGTAGAATATCTGATCTGCGTGTTTGTCTTTGCCAGGGGCAGTGTTAACCCAGAGTTTTTTCATAAAAAATATCTGATAGTTCATTTGCATTTGTGACCCAGCTAAAAAATAAGAAAAATAATTAACACAAAAATGTTATCGTCTGTGTCGTTTGTAATAATTACTTTATGTCGTAAAGCGTATGATCGAATACATGTGAATAAGGTGATACTGTGAGTAACATACCTCCACGTAAAGGTCTTGTCTGCTTCATCCATTCTACAAGCTCGTGGACAAAGTCGAAGAAGTAGTAATTCTCAGGTACAGAGAATACTTTATCTGCTATTTTAACGAACAAGCTAAAGCCGTCACTGTTCTTCAGATTCAACCTTCCAGTTATTTGTTCGCAAAGATCTCTAGCTTTAGTAGACGAATCGACCTCAAAGGCTTCGTCAGTATCGTCTGGGAAGTATACTTTGTGGTAAATCTGCATACTTCTATGTTGGATAGCTTCTACTTCCACCACGTAAGGAGTATATAATCTCGGTCCGTTTTTCTGCGTTCTAAATACTCGCTTCAAGCATTCTTTCGCAATGGGATGAAGTCTTGTTTTAAGGAATTCAACTAATTCTTTTATTAGTACTTGACCGCACGCGAAAACTCCGGTGGCTAACCACAACAGTTCCCATCCTCTCTCTTCACTAAGTTGTATCCTGTTGTTAGTAAGTTGTTTCATTATCTGACAATACACCTCGTCCCTCAACGCGGGTTCAGCTAAAGCATGTTTGAACACTTCATCAGTATATTCAGTTGTGGTTCTAGGTTTAGGAGCTGGCATATCGCCCATATATTTCAAAATCGCGAAGAAAGATAAAATGGCATGCTTAGACATATTTTCATCGTCTAATAACTTTTTCAAAAGCGGCTTCCTAAGCGGTTCTCGTGTGTGAGCCCATAAATCGCCGGCAACAGCTTTCTTTGCTGTTGTTAAAGTAGATTGCTTTGAAATTGTGCTATTAATCTCATAATTCTCTCTGAAATGCTCCTGAGCATATTTCTCTAAAGTATGCATTCTCTTTCTTTGAATGGTAGTGTATTTAGACAAAGGTTTCTTGTCGTTATTTATATTACCTTTTTTAAATATGTCCAATATCATACTTGACGGTATTTCTAGCGTTGGTAGGATGTATACTTGCTCAGTTGGGAATAAGCCCTCCTGATTATTGCATATGCCGTGTCCCCAAGTGGCATTCATAAGAGTCTCACCTGTACTGTCGTGCAATAAAGTTATGAGATCACCTTTTTTGAATTGCAAGAATGAAGATGCGTCGGCATAACCTTGGGAATCGCTTTGCGCTATTACATAAACAGACCGCCGCTTCAGTCCGTCAATCAGATATATTATTAAGGAGCTCATTTCGCTAGCGTCAACACTCTGGAATACAAATTCTTCTTGTTGGATGGTTCTAATCGTTACTCGGCCCACATTATCAAAATCGTTATCTTCATCATATGCAACGTACGTGACTTCCACATATGCTATTTCCAAAAGAATGTGTTCTAGTTGATCAACAATATAGATTCCTGTCCAGTTAACTGCGATTATGACCAGGTCTTTACTAATTGCATCACCTTTTAACTTTATAGCTTCAAAGAATCTGGAGAACAGCATAGGCCATTTTAATTTCGCAAATATCACTATGTCTTCTTTGCACCGCAACGGGTCTACCTTTGAAAGTATAGCTTCTGATGACTCAAATGATTTGGTGACTAGGTTTTCCCATTTTGACAATGCAGTATCATTTGATTGGATAAACTGATTTGGTATGTAGTTCACAATTACTTTTCTCAGGATATTTGGATCCATCCGAGGTCCATACTCAATGTAATGTTGTTGAGCCGCAAGCATTGCCAAATCCTTCTCGGAATTACACCTATATTCACCGAATTTAACTCCTTTAGCTACCTGATGGTAAATCAAATTCGTAGCTACCGGATCTATCACAGGGTTGTGCCATGGTGAGAAAACTTCTTTTCTATAGAATAATCTCCACGGAGCACTATTTTCTCGAGTACCTTGCTCTTTGGCAAATTGTTCACATTGGGATATTGCATCCATGATATGTTCCCCTTCGCTTCCGAGAGACAATACTTTGTCATACAGGGTGATGTACAAGGAAAATCCGAAGGTGTCAGTCAATCCTATGTTGTCAGCTATTTGCTGGCATATTTCCTCAGCAGTTGTCGCTGAATCAGACTGGATTGTCTTCATAGATTCGTCCATTAGCGTTACTGTTAGCAATATCGGTTTCTTTGTTTTGGTGGCTTGTAGTTCCAACCAGCTTGGAGGTTGAGTTCGCGGGCCATTTTGAAAGTCCTCACGAGACGTCCTTCGCAATAAGGAGCGTAGCCAGGTGGACCACCACGTATGAAGGAACGTAAGTATTTGACAAATCTCTCTGAGGGAGGGAAACAACCAACGCATAACGAAAGTAATATCCATCCACGTGCATGTGATGTCTTCGTAGGGTTATTTGTGAGTTGTTTGCAAAGTTGGCAGAATATCTCGTCCCTGTGACAAAATTTTACCAATTACGTTTTGTTAAACATGTTTTAATAGCAAAATATATTAAAAAATCATTAACAGAACACTCAATAAGTATATCCCGTCATTTGCAAAATACAGGTGTATAAGTAAGTATTAAATATACCTACAATAATTTTAAAAGATATTACATTCAAAACATCCGTTACTTGTTTTGATAAGATTAATTAATAAATATTTTTCAGAATACCGTAATTCCTTTCTGATGATTCCATGACCAATTATAAAGTGAAGTTTCTCTAAATTATTGCTTCTTCTTGAGTTCAGCCAACTGCTGTACATATCATTAGTTATATCGTCATTCATTAAATTTTTCATAAATTCCTCATTCAGTTTTGTTTGCCGTTTTAATGTTATGGATAGCATTTTGTTCCTATTATTTTCATTGTCTTTTGTTAACATTTCCTGCGGAAAAATAATGTTGCGGATATTAGTAATCAAGCAAAGTTTCAACTAATGAAAATGTATTGCATACATACTTCAAATTCCTTGCTTTTCTGGAAAGCGCGTCCAATAGTATCAGTTAGTTTCGTCATAATAGGAACATTATCGACTTTGTCATCAACGTATTTGGGTTCAGCTAAGTCGCCCATAAATCTCAGTATTGTGATCCACAATGCTTGAGCGGCCATTTTATCAATAGGCGATGGCAGATCTAAGAGTGAGTGTTTGAGCGGCCTCCTAGAATATTGGTGGCTTGTGTTACCCAAGAAATATGTCGCTGCGAATTTTCTATAATTAAACTCGTCAAATTGTTCTTCTTCAACCTCCTGAGGCATAGGAATCACTGTTGTTACATCTGGCTTTATGGTAGATGTCTAAAATAATAAGTAATTATAATAAAACCATACATTTTCAACCATATCAGGAGCAGATGCTGTATGATACTTACCACGCCGAAGCCAGTGCCACGGACAGTGCCTGCGGGTGTGCTACTATCTTTTAAGAAACCAAACACATCATCGACATATCGATCATCAATAACTGAAATATTCTGTGCATCGTTTTCAACAATTGTTTCTTTTGTAATCCATATGGATCTCATTAATTCTGCTACTTTCTTTTCACATTCATCTTCAGCAGCTTTGACGTCTGCCCCGGTTCCAATCGCCTCTTCTTTTCAGTGTAAAATTGTGCCAGTTTAGTTTTATTATATCTCCCTTTTCTTTAATCAAATTTCTTACCAGATATCCTCTGCTGTAAGCTTGAAGGTTTCGGAAGAAGTTTCTTAAGTTGACAAAAGTTCTTCTCAATTCTCTAGATTTTACAACAGCTTGTATGCGTGAATAGCCTCTTCTCATCACTAGATATCTGCTCCTATAGCCACGTGCACGGAAGTGTTTTGGATTGTTATGGCCGCAGCTCTCATTCTCAAGAATTTATTTCTGCAAAGCATCCTTCTGACATTAGCTTGCACTCGAATCACAGCTGTCATGACTACTTTAGTTCTGAGATCTTCAAGAATTACATCGTGATAATCTTTGAGGAATACTTTAGTATGCCCTAGGCGAAATTCTTGGTCTTGCAATGCTTCAGTACAAATTCTTTTAGTTGCATTTTTGCAATCAGTTTTTTCTGCAGGTGGTATGCCGGGAACTACTAGCCTGTAACGACTGACGAATTCGGAATACGAATACCGAATAGGATAACCTGCTTGTCTGATTTTAGCTGTTTCCATCAAACCAGCATATCTGAGTTGACGAACACATAGCTCCCTATCGAAATCCTGAAAAAATAATACATTACCA
>NW_023593263.1:0-25035 GCF_014839805.1 Manduca sexta
GCTGGCAGACGCTAATGCCATATATTCTGACTCGGTTTTCGAACTTAACGCAACAGTAGGTTGCTTCTGATTCCCATGATACTGACCTCCACTTAACTTGTAAACATAACCGGTGTATGACCTTCTGTCGATTGACAGTTTGCCCAGTCTGCGTCACAAAAACCCTTTTTAAAGGTTCTCTATTCTTCCTGTAAAACCAATGAATAGTTTAGGTACCTTTCAGGTATTGCAGAATCCTTTTAGCAGCATTCCAGTGTTCTTTAGTAAAACACGTATTAAATTGACTTAAATAGCTCGTGGCGTAAGCGATGTCTGGTCGTGTGTTTACCGCTAGATACATGAGGCATCCTATTAAATTCTGATAAGGATAAGACTCACCGACTTGACCATCCATTCTTTTTCCATATTCTTTTAATTAATGGAGTATCCACGGCCTTACAATCCTTCATATTAAATTTTTCTAATATAGAAAGAATATAATTTCGCTGGTTCGAACCTTATACTCGGAATCACTTTCAACTTGTAGTCCCAAATAACATTTTAGTATTCCGGAGATCTTTTAATGAAAAATATTTCGACAAATCATTCTTGACAGTGTCAAATGTCAAATCAGAATTAAAGAAGACTATTATGTCATCAACAAAGATTCCTAATATTACAAGTTCTTTACCAAAAGTTTAGTATACACACGTCTGGAAGGAGTTCTTGAAACCTATTTTAGAAAAGCGTTTCATTTAACTTTACCCCAAGCTCGCGGTGCTCCGTTTAACCCGTGAGGTAGTTGAATGTTTGCCGACAAAACATTGATTACGCGTGTCACGCAAAAAAACCTTTATTATGTAGTATAAATTTAGTATACAAGGTTATAATCCTATGACAACGCAAATTTCAAGCGTAGCTGTCTTGGCTCGCCGGCGATCTCACGGTGACTGTATTAAGACCGTAAAGAGATTTCTTCAATAAAAAAACTTTGTTTTCTTTACCCTTTTCAATAAAACCAAGAGGTTGCTCCATGAAAACTTCTTCTTCTAAATCTCCGTTAAGGAAAGCTGTATCGACATCTAAGTGCTTCATTCTCAACTTCATATCTGCAGCTATCGCAAACAACGTGCGGAGGGAAGAATGACGAATCACTGGTGCGAACGTCTCCTTGTAGTCTACACTTTCAACTTGATGAAAACCTTTGACGACGAGTCTCGCTTTATACTTGATAATATTACCATAAGCATCCCTTTTAATTTTGTAAATCCATTTACATGGTATAACCTTATTGTTAGGTCTATCTACTAAATTCCATGTATGGAGTTTCCTTAAGGAACTATACTCATCAACCATAGCATGTTGCCACTATGAGCATCATCGGCATGAGTAGCTTCGTAATATGTCGTAGGTTCATTACAATCTACCATTGACGTATTGTAAGCTTTATAAAAATTTGTTGCTTTTCTGTCTCTGGAAGGGTATCTGCGCTCAGGGTGCGATTCCTGTTCCAAATTCGCTGTCACTTCTTCCACACTAGGCATCCTTAAGTCACTGAGAGACTCTCGCTCTTCCAGAGTCACTGACTCTTTTGCACTTTCTAGATTTACTGGTAAAGTTGCTTCAGCCGCCGGGCTGATACTCTCATCACAGTCATAGAATTGACAGTCATGATCAAACTCAGACTCAATCTCTTTTGCTCATCAAATAACAATATAGATTCTGACTGTGCGACAGACTAGATTGCTTCTGCTTTAGCGCTGTAAAGCAATTTTCAAAAAAGGTTGCATCTCTGGATATAATAACTTTTCGTGGGTTAGCAGGGTCCCTAAAAATATAAGTGCCTGGATTTTCAGAATAACCGACGAAAATTGCTTCCTGTGCCTTGACATCTAATTTCTTCCTGTGACACGAAGGTATATGGACTAGAGCTCTACAACCAAATACTTTTAGATGGCTAAGATCACCTTTTCGTCCATACCATTTGTCATAAGGAATTTGTCCACCTAAGGCTCGATGAGGAGACCTATTCTTAAGGTAAATGGCAACTTGGAATGCATCTTCCCAGAATGCTTTCGGTAGTGAACTTTCAGCTAGCAACGTTCTTGCCTTTTCTGTAACCGAACGATGGGTGCGTTCCGCTACTCCAACTTGCTGAGGACTATAAGGCGTCGTTGTTTGATGTTCTATACCTTTGAAGCAAGATAATCAACAAACTCTTTATTCACGAACTCCTTACCTCCATCAGTCCTAATTGCTTTAATTGTTTTATCTAACTGATTTTCAACAAAACATTGAAACACACAAAATATATCTTTGACTTCTGTTTTAGAAGAAATAAAATAAGCAAACACTTTTCGCGTATAATCGTCTACTATTGTCAACATATATCTATTTCCTTGAAAAGAAGTTGTAGACACCGGTCCCATCAAATCCATATGGATCAGTTCCAAAGGGAAGTAGCCCTATTAAACGCTAACCTTTTGAAAGGTTTTCTTGCTTGTTTACCTTCCACGCAAGCGATACAACTAGTTTTATCTACTCCTGTATACTTTATACCTACCTTGTGATTTTTCAGTTGGTTCATGCCTATACGACACAAATGTCCTAACCTCTTATGCCATATTTGATAACTATCCTGACAACCAGAGTGCACATCTTGTGTCAAAAATTATGCGCAACATTCTCGGAAACATTTACAGTTCCATCTAAAACGTACAGTCCACCACAGGGCGAGGCATGAGAAACAGATTCACCTGTAAAATTAAAAGTATAATATTTATAAAGTTACATCCATTTTTATCAAAAACACAAATAAAACCCTTTTCAACAGTTTTATATACAGATAACAAACTAGCTTTCAAATCTGGTATATAAGCAACATCACTAATATTGTTGACCACGTTCTCGGGCGTGTTTATTGAAATATTTCCAATTCCGCAGCACTTAATCTGTTCTCCATTTGCGACAGTAACAGCACCTTGATTCTGTATCGAGATATTCTGAAACCAGTCCCGTCTAGAAGTCATGTGTCTAGTACAACCTGAATCTACATAAATTATGTCCTTTCTTGGGTTTCCAGAAGTATTAAGACTTGTAAATATCGTATCATTGGTATTTACCGCATTGCCTTTCTCCTTCTTGTTTCTCTGTGGACAGTCTGGTCTCTTATGTCCAGGTGTCTTGCACTCATAACAAACTATATTCTTCTTCATTGACTTAGGCTTCTTCTTCGCATGAAAGACAGAGTCTAATGATGTAGCCACATCTTTGGACATTTCATTAAGCAGTTTTGTTTTCACCAACTCTGTAGTCACGTCTACATTGCAATTTTCTAAAGCCATAATGAGAGGTTCATACCTTGGAGTTAGACCTCCCAAAAGTATTGCAGCAATAGACTTGTCCTCTATGACTACATCAATATCCGCAAGATCCTGTGCGGTTGACATAACTGCGTTAATATATAGTTCAATATTTTTGAACTCTGATAGACTCAACCTGTACAGTCTACGCTCCAAAAATAATCTTCGTCCTATTCCCTTATCTTCAAAGGCTTTTTTGCAAACAAGTCCATGCCTCAGATGCAGTTTTCGCACATCTTATATGGGTTATCGCTGCACCTTCTACTGATAAGCATATCTTTGCTAATGCCTTTGCGTCTTTGCGTACCTTTGTAGAGGCATGGGTTGTGTCTCCATTTGGGTATCCACCGATTGTTTCCCATAAATCCTCATGCATAAGGTAATTGCGCATCTTAAATTTCCATGTAGGATATCCATCTTTATTCCTCAAACATTAAAATGTAAAAGATGAGCTCACGACGACGGGGAATTTTTCACACTCGAGACATCTCCAGATTCATGTGACATTTTCAGACTATTACTATTTCCTAGTCACAAAAAATATATTCAACTTTATTTTACCAAATAACGTGAAAAAAAAAGAACTAAGCGTTCGTGCTGATAACGTGTTGTAAATATGGTATATGTTCTTAGTAATTAAATAAAGTTAGTAAAAAGATGTTATTGACATGAGTGTTTATTTCGGACTAAAAGAGAAGTAACTATGGCAAACAAAATACAATTAGTTCTAAAAATAGAACATATAAAAAATAATAAGTCACGACGAAGGTTACAATCTCCAACAAATATAAATGTATTTATCTTCTGTACTTTATAAAAAAGCAAAAACTTTCTTGAACACGTGTTTCTTGTTTGGCTGTTGACTTAAATCTTCAAATCTCCTATAATTTGGTAATAAACGACTTGCCTTAAGCGGAATAAAACAGCTATTTTAATGCAGGAAATACAAGCAGGTATAGATCGAACTTTTTGTAATATAATAACAATATATGCTTATGAGGGCATTCTTAGCGCACTTAATTTCAAAATCGTGTAAGTTCTTTTTGATGCTGTCATAAAAACTAACAGAAAAAAAAACAAAACATCATGTAAATAGAAAATTAGGAGCTTGTTTATTATTTAAATTATGTAATTTCGCATGCCTCGGGAACTTCTACGAAATAAACATACAATAATATTTCAGCATTGCGCGGCACGTATTTTCCATAATGGCTTTAATTTCCTGATGGATATTTTCTTTTAATCGAATCAGATTTGTACATTTTATTACTACGAAATTAAATTTGTAATTATCTACACATTTGAATAGTATGAGGTTATTCTTAGTATAACATACAACATAAACTCGACACTATATTAGAAATACTATTGCAGGTTACCTATTTATCATGTACTGTTAATGAATTTCAATGCTATATCTTTAAATTCAAAAGGATATTATAGCCCGCCATTTCACGAAATAGTAGAATTTCATCCTATGCGTGATTTTACCCCGAAGGTCGCACTCTGAAATAAACTGTTAATATTGAAATACGTCTATAATTGGAGTGCTTGTGAAAAATAAAGCACATTTTTGGAGCTAAGCGCCTGGAATAATAACGACTTTTTCGGCAATTCATTGTTCCACTTCTACATTGTTTGATTTATGAACAATTCCGAACGTAATTCAGGCATTTGGAAACTTTTTAAATTTTAATGATTTTTTCAAGATTTGTTTTATGTAATCAACAACTAATTATCTGAAATGTTAAGTAAAAGTACTAGGTACAAGGCTAGCTTGGGGGCTTAAGGCCTTAACCTCAATTATAAAACAGGCTCGTGAAGTGCAGTGGGTTAGTACTTTTTAAATTATAAATTTATCAATCTATCAAGGCCATCGCTGTCCACTGCTGGACGTAGAACTATCCAAGTGTGCGCCTATCATTCGCTTCTTGAGCAGCCCGCAACCATCCGCTACCGCCTTTTGCTAGTCATCAATCCATCGTAGTATATTATATTAAAGATGTATTAAAATTAAAAGTATAAAAAATAAATCATCATCATCAGCCGCAGGATGTCCACTGCTGAACATGGGCCTCCCCCAAAGATTTCCAGATCGCCCTTATTGGAAACATCCCGGCGACCTCCTGCGACTATTATGAGGTCATATGCCATTAAAAAAAAATACGCTTTGAAAATTCCTTTATCGAAATAGCAAGTGTCAAATATCCGTTTTCTAAACTATATTCACGGACTACGATTGCCTAAGGTAAAACGATTCCTATGTATACACCGCCCGTAGTAGCGGAACATGTTACTGCCATTTCCTTCCTGATTCTACCGGTAGATTCGCTGCGACGGTGGCGCGCTGAAAATAGCATATTCCAACTCTATCTGAAAGTACATGGCAGTATTATGTAATTATACATCTAGGTCGGTTAACAAAAGCTGGGCCTTTCACAGAACTCACACCAAGACAATTTTACACTGTATGATGAAAAAAAAATTTTATGGACAGCTAAGTAGATGCAAACAAAACATGCTACATTTTTCGATTTTGTTAATAGGTCAGCATTGCGTTGTCTTGACTGACGTATATTTATTCACAGACACTTCAAATATTGAATGTGTTGTATTCGCCAGCTTTACACTATCGCCCTTTTTTAATGCTTGAGCTTGCCGTTCGCCTGATGGTGAGCGATAGGACAGCCCATAAACAGTAGAAACACCATCCCACACCATGAATTATAAATTATTGTATGGTATTTTACTGCGATCGCCATCCTGAGACACGAGATGTTGAGTCTTATGTCCCGTAGTCACACTGGCTACAAACAGTCCTATACGTAGTCCGCCTTTATCTCTATTTAGGGGTAGGTAGAAGTCCAACATACACTTTGCCAGCAATGATATCTAATTTATTGGCGAGCCTATTATATTTACCGGGCATAATTCCAGAATCCACATTAACTGCCTCAAAAAAGTAAACATAAATTTCCTCGACCCGGGGATCGAACCTGCGACCTCAGCGCGGTAGTCTGTGTTTGCAATACAACTACACCAAAGTAGTATTTACAGTCATAATTAAGCCGAGATGTTATCTAAATAAGATTTGTTTGTACTTAACGTTTCAGCCCTACATGAAGGCCACCGCGTAAAAGCTCCGAGAAAAATTATAAAAAGCTGCGACGTGCTTTTTGCTGGCGTAACCATGATAAACGACCGAACACTCTTAACCATTAGCGTTTTTTGACTATGCTAAAGGCCACTCCGTCCACTTACACAAGTTCAGGTCAGGGTTAGTTCATTCAAAACATGGCAAGTGCGAGTAGAACTTGTCTTCTGGGAGGGTTCCGTGCCATTAAATTTTACGGATTCTTTAGTATGTGTTAAGCATATACCGTATTTAATATCTCGCGATGCTTTTGAGCAGAATGTCTTATTCAGGCGAGCGAACTACAATACGAGAAAGGATACTGTGTTCACCAGATATAAAATCTTATTAGAAGATTAATAATATAGAATCCTAAAATATATACTTAGTAGTCTAGGTAGAAGCGGGAGCTCTTAGATATCTCAATTAGAGAGCGGTGGGAGAGCATTTCTTACAAATCAATGTTACCAAGGCGCCCATGTATACTTATTTTATTTTTTTTTAAATCCAGATCGGTGAGCTATGTCCAGCTTTATTGTTCATTCAGCCATCACTCGTTCCCCGTAAAAAAACTCCGCGTGCTGTTTCAATTTCTCTAAAATATAATGCATTATTTTTCATGACGTGCTGGCCGTTTTTCACAGCCGCTTTCACCTGCGCCGCTTAATAATAAGAGTTTGAAACTGCCCTAAACTAAATGTGTACGAAACGGATAAGCACTAAGACCCAAAGTACCTTGAGAGATTACTGGAGATAATTTTGAAGATATTATACTGAAGGTAGAAAAGTAATATAAAGTGTTGGTTCTGCGTAAAACATTTTATAGTTCAGCGAAGGAATACTGATTACAGTAGTTGAAGATATCAGTGGTAAATACTCTTTTAATTTTTTATTACGTTTCTAATTTTTTTATATGCCAAAATATATATTATAATTTTTAATCTTAAGATAATTAAAATAAATATAATTATTCAAGTGGCTATTATTTATAATGATAATAACTAATTAATAAATATGATTAATGAATTTATTCAAGTTTGGAGCTCTTGTGAGAAAAGCCCTCCCCAATTTTTCTTTGTATTTAAGGCTGTTAGCCACCAAAATTTTCAAACTTTGCCAGTTCATCTCTCCTCATAGCCTTCAGTTTTCCTCACTTGCGGACATCATATCTTGCTCCCCAGTCGGTGGGCAGTTTCATCCATCTTACTGTTCAATGTGAAATACACTTACATAATATGTTAATGTATTAGAGTCTATATGTTAGCGCCAAACAATAAACAGTTAAGTGTACACCAAAGACGGAGTATCTATATCTACTGTGTTATTAAACTTTTGGTTAAAAATTTAAAGTCAAAGAAATATTTCAAACAGGGTTTAAAAATACCTGCAAAGACCTTCTATTATTATCTTCAGAAAAAAACAGAAAAATCTAATTAATTTCGTGTTTTATTTAGTCACGGAGGAATTATTTTCTCAACACATATAGACATGCACGTCAGGAATCAAGTTGAAATGTCACATCCAATCTCCACTAACGAGGCGTCATTAGGTGCTTCTTAATGGGCGTGGTATCGCTCTTTAGAAAAATAAAACGGCGACCCAGCAATTAGCATGTTGGTTTCGTGAATGCGTCGGGTGGAGATTAAATTAGTAAAAAATAATTGCATTTGATAATCAGCATAATAAGTAAGTAGGGCAAGAACTTATTCTATAATGTAATAATATATATAATATAATAATATCAGCCCTGTATTATATACTGTCTCACTGTTGGGCACGGGCCTCCTCTACTGCTGAGAGGGGTTAGGACTTAATCCACCACGCTGGCCTATTGCGGATTAGTAGACTTCACATACCCGCAAATTTCTTATAGAGAATTTTTAAGGTATGCAGGTTTCCTCACGATGTTTTTCCGCTAAAGCAAGCGATAATTAACAAAAAATAACACATGATTTTTAGAAAAGTCGGGAGTATGCCTATGGATTTTGAACCTGCGGATATTCGTCTTGACAGTCCGTTTCACAACCAACTAGACTATCCCCGCTTATAAAGGAATTAGGATAAGCTTATTTGAAGCGTTTCAGGAATAAATATAAAAATGAACCCGAATTTAGAATTGAACTAGGATCTCATTGATATCCAAATAAATTGCCATTTGCCGAAGACTACTGTGGAGAATAAATACCTATGGAACTGTTAAGTCTTTCGATACGTAAACAATATGCAACAAATTGTGTACTACATTACCCGTATCAGTAAACAGATTACTATGTCATACACACAAAGACAGGTAATTACACTGAAGATTACCATAAAAAAATAACAATTACCTCTCTCGGAATTGCTTTTTCTTTATTCAGGTAGCTGTACATTGAAAATATCCGAGAAACGACCGCGAATCATTGTGTTGTAAATGAACTATACACCGTTTAGAAATCAATATTTGTAATTCTCAATTATTTTGAACATCCGGCTGGTAACAGAACAATGGCGCGTGAACTTGGCTTTAAATATTCGCCCATAGCGTTTCCTTTGTCCACGGTAGAAAGCATGATACAATGTTAACCCGAACCGCCTCAAAGCAGAAGCGGCACAAAGGAAACCGAAATCAGAAATTGGATTGAAGGAACCATTATGGATTAATTTTTGTATTGTTATTGTCTAAGTGTCTTCTAATTATAATAAGTATTTTCATATTTAATATATTTATTATAATGAACTAGGAGGATTTTAAAGTATGTTAGCCTAAATTAACCTTATGGAATTGAGTGCCTGTGTTATATTTTTTGGCTGTATAGCGCATATGTGAATGACTAATGATGTAAAAAAATACCAATTATTCTGAGACGCGAATTGCTGTCCCTATAGGTAGTTTGAACAGTATTTCACGTATAATCATGTACATGTCTATTTTATCATCTTTTAATAAATTTTCACTACGTTATTTAGTTCCCAGCGAGCATAAACCTTAACCAGGCCTCAATTCTTCTCCTCTTATTGAACATACAACCTAAAGTATAAGCCAATTGCTTATGCGCTCTACATTTTGACACTGAATGTGTATTCATATCCGCATTTTCTCCTGGTTTGGGAATATAAGTCACGACTCCGCCTTTATAGCCGCAGTAAATTCTTGATACATTTGCGGATCGTGTGAAGCGCGCGTACCGCTCGCAATTTGCCTACTCAACTTTAAAACACGAATTCAAAAAGTTTTTCCTACATGAGAGCTTCTTCGCGTCTACATCGCATTTTATTTGATTTCGCGTACGTGTCTCAAATACACGAACATATTTTGTGATAATATAATAAATCGTGTACGTGTGTTTCAACAATAAAACAATGGGTTCCGAGAAAACCCGGTAAACCGGTAGGTAGAGGTGAATTTCCTTGAAATTAGGCCTGCATTAGGGACGTCGGTTTTTTATTTTAACGATGCGAATCGAATGTTAATATCGATAAACATTATGTTAAAACAATAATCAACATAAAAGAATGGATGGATAATATCATTAGTCTATTCGTTAGATTCCTTAAACGCACAATTCTATATCCAATGTGAATTCTACCTATTGGATCCAATATCGTGTAAGTAAAATATGGGTCGAGTCGAATTTGCAAACGAATAGGAATCGTTCAAACTGTCTCCGTTCAATCTATATGCTTCGTGATGCAAAACGACTCGCAGGGTTTGCGATTGATTTATAGAATCGATACGATTTCTAAATAATCGATGTTATGATTAATCGATTCTAGATAGACATGGCTCTATGTACGTAAATGGATATTTTGTACGGCATAGCGGTTGCTCGCATATCGCGTGTTACGGATCACCGCCCACCCGCCGTGTGACCTGGCTTGCTTTATTACGGGGCGAGCCTTCATTGCGAACATCAGATTGGCCCGTTTCGTGTAAAAACTTTAAATTTAATGTGGCAATTAGCCTTACCTTTAATCCTGTTGATGGCCGCCCTTCGTCACCAAGATTTAATGGCAGCCGCGTGTGCGCGCTAACCCAATTGCTAATTTGGAACAACATGTATCACTTCAAATCTAGGTTTTGCCCGCGGCTGCACGTGACTACATTCGTTTTAATAGTACGTATTATGTGCCGGTTAATTTATTTTGGAATGTAATTAAAATTAAAAACACCGCTCTCTGAATGTTTAGAGAATTCCGTACATCGTGTTTTCTAATAATAGTAATTACTGAGAAAAATAAAAATAGTTATTTGTATTACCGACGTTACTAATATATTAAAGTAAAATTAGAGAATACAGGATAGTGTAAAATCTAAATATTTATTGTCAAATCTAAATAATTATTATTTTTATTTTTTTCCGTATAATTTCCTCCCTATAGCAATGCCTTCTGAAGCCTTTCATGCTTAAAAGATAATTATTGTCACTCCCCTCAACTGATTCGCTCTTCCATAAAACGTAAAAATAATAGGGACTATAACCGAAATTTATCCTATACAAAAATTCTATACTGAATATTCCCATGAACTAGTTTTCGTTCATCACATATTTCATCCATTAGATTTCTTTGTGTAATGTAGGGGGCTTGCAAATGATAACCTATACGATAGCAACGATCGATAGCGGAATTTATGCAATGCAGGTAACAGAGTTTTCTTTGTACTTACTGCGCTTAGCAACTAGAGTTATGGTCGATTAGGTTTCTTACTTCCCCGATAACTTGGGCTAATGTTCTTAGCACACACTTTAAGTAGCGATTTGAGTTTGATATTTTTACATTTCACAGAGAAAAACCTCTATGTTACTTAGTTTGTATGTGTACAAATTTCTTCCGAATATATTCCGCGGTTTATTTGTTTATTTCTAAGAAATATCCTAAAAAACATTCACACTTATGTGAGTAAGTAGGAAGTAGCATTTGACTACTCCATTTGCAAAAAAAATACGACTGTTTCTGGCATCGACTAGTAATGTTTTGAGTTGCTCATAACGTCCATCTTCTTAAGGCCTGTATAAATACAACGCAAGATCCCACAGATGCTTTACAACCAATATACCTTCCTTGGCCCTTAATCATACGTTCGAAGATAGTTTTATGGGGATGAAACCACCCGTGTCGCAAGAATGAAAATTAACGAAGGGTTGAAAGGTCATTAGTACGGAATTCTAACACTATGACGGACAAAAGTTATTCGACGACAAGCGTTTCGTACCTTCCTTGCCCTTTAGTTTATGATCTGTTAAAATACCCTAAAACCATCTTATCCTACTTCGAATTAGGGAAATAGAATTTTGCTATAACTATGTTTAAGATAAATCTATACCAATATATATGCTGAAGAGGTTTTAATTGAACGCGTTAATCTCAGGAACTACTAAACCGATTTTGATTTCTTTTTACTAATAGGAAGCTACATTACTCTTGAGGTTGTAGAAAGACGTCTTGGCTAAAGCTCCATGTCCACACTACACAGAATTATAAATAACCTCACTGTGTTATAATATATACCACCTAACGCAGTTGCGTTAGATTAAATTTTCGGAAATGGAACCCGACACAACATATTTACAAATATACATGAATCCGGTTTGTAAATCGTTTTCATGATAATTAGATTCTAAGTAAATACCAAATAAAGCGAAGCCGGCTGGTATTGGTTTATATGAATCCTTTGTCATTGCAGGTTAACGTGTTATTAGATTACAATAAACTTCAAGGTGGAGGATGCAGTGGTTTATAATAGTTAATCGCATAACCTTTTAGCTTAGCACGAGGCTTTGAGTGCAATTGCGTGGATAATTTAAAACCATGTAAGCGTAGATCCATTTATTATTCGTAGATATTTTTTCTCTTTATTGAAGGTAACTTTTCTCCAACGTATAATTTTCGTATCGAAACTTAACCTAAAAGTACAAAAATATATTCATATTTTTATTGGGAACAGCCCATACACCAATTTAAATAATAATTCCGCTTAATAGGTGTGTAGATCATGTTTATGATACGCTGTTTGCGTACCATCCTTGTTGCACTCGACGCTGAAAATTCGGCGTTTGCGATCTCTATAGTATTAGGATGTTTTAATAAAATACAGTATCATTAGGGATCTTGCTATATAATAAACAACAGCAAATAGCCAGAACTTTAAATTGCGAGTTACTATAAAAAACATAAATAGTTTTGTAGGATTACGCAGTTGTGAAGTTAAAATCTGTTTAAAACTAACAAATCCGTTGAATAGTTCGGCGATGTGAATACACTCGTATAGTTTTTACAAACGTATACGGTGGATAATTCCGTGAATAATTATCACGAAATTGATATTTATGTCAAGATACAAAGGCGTTAAAATGAAATGGTGAGTATCCTTAAAATCATCTTATACAATAATGTCGTTCGAGACATGTGTCTACTCTGTTCCTTGTGCATGATGTATTTTAAATCATCAATGTCCTATTTTTATGGTGTCCAACCTTCATACTGAAACATTCATATTTACTTTTGGTATATCTCTAAAATGTGAGAGTCCGCCTGGGTATGTAGTAGGTACCACCGCAGTGTCTATTTCTATTGCCAAGCAATAGTTACTGTTGTGTTTCGGTTTGAAGAATATTATAGCTAGTGTAACTACTGGACATAATTATAAGACTTAACAACTCAGGTCTCAGGATGGCGAGCGCAGTGGAATATCAAACATTGTTTTGTAATCAAGGTATTGGATGGTGTTTCTACTCTTTATCGGCAGTCGTATTACTTACCATTAAGCTAACGGCAAGGTCGTCTCGTCATTCAAAGCAATAAAAAAAAATGTCAATTTGTAAAAACGATCACTTCAAAAATTGTGGGCTAATTAAATACAAATTTACAACCGGAGACATTTTACAGCAAAAATAATATTCTTATTCGTTTATAGTATTTTAAAAACTCTACACCGCGTTTGTTTGCGAGATGAAAAACGAAAACAGTTTTTGTATGAATATTAGTTCAATTCAACGGCCACAAAAAAATATTGTATCGCCAGCCAGTGTGTATAATTCAATTTGTTACGTATTTGTGCGCTTATTTTAAAAATATTGGTTTCGTGTTGTGTATTTCATATCATGTCAGATGCACGTCGGTGCCCAATTTATATAAGAGTTTGATGTTATTCTGAAGTTATGATATTTATATTAAATCTTTTAGAGTCTACAACTAGAGTAAATGCCGTAATCTATACTATTATATAAAGCTGAAGAGTTTGTTTGTTTGAACGCGCTAATCTCAGTAACTACCGGTCCGAACTGAAAAATTCTTTTTGCGTTGGATAGCCCTTTGTTCGTGGAGTGCTATAGGCTATATATCATCACGCTATACCCAATAGGAGCGGAGTAGTAATGGTTAATCACAGGAACTACCGGTCCAAACTGAAAAAATATTTTTGCGTTGGATAGCCTTTTGTTCGTGGAGTGCTATAGGCTATATATCATTACGCTATACCCAATAGGAGAAGAGCAGTAATGGCTAATCTCAGAAACTAGGAGTTTGAACTGAATAATTCTTTTTGTGTTGGATAGCCCTTTGTTCCTGGAATGTTATAGGCTATATACTTATATCATCACGCTATGCCCAATAGGAGCGGAACAGTAATCGCTAATCTTAGGAACTACCGGTTCGAACTGAAAAAATATTTTTGTGTTGGATAGCCCTTTGTTCCTGGAGTGCTATAGGTTTTATATCGTCACGCTATAACCAATAGGAGCGGAGCAGTAATGAAACATGATGCAAAAACGGGGACAATTTATTAGTTTTGAGAGCTTCTGTTGCGTGCGCTGCGTAAACGGTTAAAGTTATGCAACAATAATGTATGACGGGATTGTTCCTCTTAAAAAGTTCTACAAAATTATATCATAAAACAAAGTCCCCCGCTGCATCGGTCTGCCCGAACGTGTTAAACTCAAAAACTACCCAACGTATTAGGATAAAATTTGGTATGGAGACAGTTTGAGACGGATATATAGCGTGACTTTTATAACGGAAAACTTTAGCCCGAAAAACTTTATAACGCGGGCGGAGCCGCGGGCAAAAGCTATAACACATAAATGTATAACCCGGCCAAATACAAAAGTCACACTTTAATCTATGCTCCCAAATATTGGTAATAAAACGAGTAAGTACTACCTACATAAGTTGTTTAATACGATATTTGTAAAATAAAATTTACCTGAAATTTCAAACACAAGCCCATAGTACTCATTTTTAACTTCTGAAGATAGAAATAGATCAAATATTCTCAGAGGCAAAAATATTTCCTAGTAAAAAGAAATCGTGTGATTTTAATTCAAAGAACTGTGTTCTTGTGGCTGCTGATCGATTTCCACGACATTGGCAGCTACCGAGAAATATAGAATTAGAACGCGAATGCAATTCTATTGAACGTATTATTTAACACTATTCTAGAACGATTTTATTCAGCTGCAACTTATCTTCTATACTTATAATAAATCTGTAGAGAGGTCAATTCTGTACATGAAATATATTTCCAAAATAACTATCAGGGGGTGATTAGGGATCGATACTGATGCCAAAAATGCAATTAGTAAAATTTTTCTATACTTATAATAAATCTGTAGAGAGGTCAATTCTGCACATGAAATATATTTCCAAAATAACTATCAGGGGGTGATTACTGATTAGGGATCGATACTGATGCCAAAAATGCAATTAGTAAAATTTTTGTCTGTCTGTATAACCGTTATAGAAACAAAAACTACTCGACGGATTTTAACGAAACTTGGTACAATTATTTGTCATACTCCTGTGCTGGTTATAGTATACTTTTCATCACGCTACAATTAATAGGAGCAGAGCAGTGAAGGGAAATGTTGGGAAAACGGGAGAAGTTACTCCATTTTTTAAGCTTCCGTCGCGTGTGCAACCTTAATGGTTAAAGCTACACATAAATCATGTATGACGGAAATGTTCTCCTTAAAATTATGTAAAAATATCCCACGACAGCATATGTCTATCTTTTATGGTTGACTCACAATAACACGTGTAACTCCCGATAGCTTAGCAGTTCGAAGCTTTCTCATTATATTTGTCTACTCTTACGTTTATAACACTCTCAGTCATCCCTAATTAAAAAAGCAAACATTATTAAATATTCCATAAAAAGAATCATAGAAATCGGTATAGAAACACCAAAGTTATACATGAAATACGCTAATAATAAGCCATCATGCGTGAATACTGAATCATGCTATAAGGATTATTTTTGTATATATATAAGGTCGCGAACGCACAGGCAGGCGGCTTGCTTGGCATCTAGAGGCTAGTGAATCACCTAGCGAGTAGCTTCGTAAAACGAACATTCTCGAACGTTCGCGACCGGCTCCATTTTTGAAGTCCGAAATCCACGCGGGCGAAGCTGCGAGCGGAAGCTAGTATAGAAATAAATATATACTTACATTATAAAATAGAGACTATTTAAAATCAGATAGATATTAAATTATCATATTTTTTTTTTAAATATACAGTGAAAAATGTATTTTAAATTTTTTTATAGTCACGATTTTCGAATTATTTAGGTATGCTATTACCAACATTTTAATTTGACAGGATTTCCAAAATCAGAGAACTAGGCCATCATCTTGAGCCGTCCTCCATATTGAATGACGTCAATTAGCTAACTAAAGGTGTAGGCAAAATATCATCTCAATCGGTTGAGGATTACTCAGTAGTAATCCTATATTTGGACAATGATACATAATTACATACATCAAACATTGTAAGTTAAATAAAAGCTTGTAAAAATATGGCAATTGCACAATTTATGAGGAAACAAGCATATGCATCAAATCAAATTTATTAAACCCTTTATAGAATAAACACATTTCATAAATAACGTTTCTAGAACAGCGCTGTTGTTGCACCGCGATATATCAAATGGTTCCGTTCCACACTCAGAGCTCCGGATATCCGCGAGTGAACTCCCAGGCTACGGCTAGTATTAACTAACTTCAACATTTCCTCCATAATATTTGAATATAAACAATAATGCGTCGGAACATGCTAACTTATAGCAATTTACTAAACGACGATGAAGAAAAATATTTTTAATAAGAAACTTAATTCTTGTTTCTGTGTAAAAAATTTAATAAAGTTTAATAGTGGGTACTAATATACAACTCTCGGTGAATTATTCGTTCTACCTCGGAAAATACCTTTTTAAGCGGCGAATGGTGTAGAGAAATAAATAGCAAACGCGAAACGAAGTTGGGCGAGTGTTGTGAAAAGTGTTCGGTGAGGGAACATAAATATTTTTTATGCAAAGGTGGGTCGGACTTGTACGTGAACTGTATAAAAGAAAAGGAAGAAGTAATACGTATTGATAGATAGTAAGCGATAAAACTTTTTAAATCTTAAGTCACAGAACTATTGATGGACACTTAAATTTAAAATCCTCATAAAATCGTTTCACGGAAAAATATGAAGAATAACCTTTGAGTCAATTGCAAAAATCACTACATATTAGAAATTTAATAATAAAAGAACTCACAACACGATGGGCCATTTTAAGAACCGGGCTATCTACAGTCACACTACTTTAGTATATTTTGATTTCCAAATACAGGTAAACAATAAAAACAAAAATCACCACAGGTAATATCGAGCTACAATAACCAAACATCAATGCTAAAAGTTTCGTGTACGAACAAAACAATGGCTCGAATAATCGTAGCCTTAGGTGAAATTTGTGTTCGGACTCCGGAGAAATAAGGAAACATCGAATGAGACCGTTATGCGGTCATCATGTTACATCCAATATCCTAAACAAACCGTTTTTGCTTAGATATGTATGGGTTTTCTATGGACACGAGAATTTGTTCCTACGCTATTAATTTTGAGGATGAGGAAAAGTGGGAGTGAAACGAACTTCCGAGACGGATGTCTGCAGGTTCAAATTCCCAGGGAACGTACCTATAACTTCTCTAGAGTTATGTGTATATTCTTTGTAAATTATCGCTGGCTTTTACCATGAAGGAAAACATCGTGAGGGAATCTGCATACATGAGGATTTTTTTTTTTAAGAATGAGGGTATGTGAAGTCTGTTAATCTGCATTACGCCAGCGTGGCGACTAAGGCTTATCCCTCTTAGTAGTGGAGAAGGCAGTGCCCATCAGTGGGCCAGTCTATAATACAGGGCTAATAATATATATGAGGAAACGTATTTATAATGTTGTGATGGAAAATATGGTTTGGTATATTGTTAAGGATGTCACGACGCAAGATGAATAGACCGCGACCTGGATAAAAAGACTGGCAATTATAATGGTAACACAAAAATATGACTAATTATTAAGCTATTGTTAAAAAAAGGTATTTGGGTAAATATCCATTGAATCCATTGACCCAGGTAACATGTCATTAGATGTAGAAGCGTTAATTTTGCATGTGAGATTTTTATGTAATGCAGATTAGGGATAAGGCTTTTTTGAGTATTTATTCAATCGCACATACGGATAGTAATTTATTAAAATTACATTCTACTTTAACTGAAACACTAAGACTAAACACAGCACTACCATTCCATTTAATGATACGAAGAATCCCCACAAAAACTACAACCAAAACCCCGTTGCAGCGCATTATGGTAAGCAGAATTCTATTTTAAAATTGTAATAACCTCATTGTTACACAGAATGGACTCGAGACTCGAGCCAGCCTCCGGAACAGTGCTCACAATATTTGAGACACTAGAGTAGGTACGTGAAATTGTGGCACTCGTCCACTGGAGTGCACTACTGAATCGAGTCTCAACTGGAGCCTACTTCACACCGTGTCAAGTTAAAATGGAATGAATGCACAATCATTTAAAATTCGAAATGATTTATTTCTGATTATGGTGTTTTAATTTTAACGTTGTTTTTCTCTTCATATTAAGTGTATTTTATTCGTCGTTACGTTTTATAGAATTACTGATTCTACGTCTGTATATATTTTTGCTGCTCTTCATAACTAGTTTCTTATTTCAAGTCAAATAGATGTTTCGATATTTTACATTAACTGCCTGTGTTATGTCAACAGCAAGTAAGACGCTTCCCTAACTTTAACACGCCTAGGTAACCGCCCACCAAGTTAGCCAAATTGGGATTATTGGCCGGCAAGATTTAGATTAGTGAGTGGTTTGTGCCAACGTTTTCAAACATCTCAAATAGTTTTATGACTTGTAATTCGATTAAACTTCTTGTTCTGAAGCTATCTACATGAATATATATAAAATATGATAATCCGATTCGCCATTTTAGGCGAGTTCCTGCAAGTTCCACCCGAAAACAAGATTTACATATGTTACGTGGGCTAACTTATCTCCAACTTCCTAAAACAAAACGGTGACAAGATGTTCAACTCATACAAATGAGCTTCTGAATGTAATTATACTTCGAATGAGATTTGAAATCTTTATAGCTAACTTTATGGCTGTCATCCTTCTGTAGGTTGTTTGAATTTATCGGGGACGTAGAGGAAACGTAGTGCTCGGGATGGTGACGAGGGTCGCATCCCATCGCGTCAAACAAACTCATAATGAAGCACGTTTTGTACCAAATGGTAAAGTTTAATTTGTTCTAATGTCACTCGGATTCGTTTGATTGTGACAATATGATTTTAATGTCAAACAATTGGAATTGAACAAAGAGTTCGGAGATTCTATACAGCCGGGTACTGGGAAGATTGACATACAAAAACTTTGCGCTTATGTGATGGTTCAATCTACCGCGAAATAGCAAAACATCAATGTAAAATACTTCATATTTTTTCCATATCATGATTTGAACGTTTTTAATGCGAATATTAGCATATTTTCTGTAAATATATTGTTTTTGCATTAATATCTAAGGGCCAGCCTGCTGCCTAAAATAGGAATGCCTACGCACCTTTCTTTCAATGCAAGAAAGAGAAGGCCAGAGCCTCACCAAGTTAACCTAACTAATATTGTAGCATGATGAGTTTTTTTATTTGTTACGTCTTCCCGCCTTTACTTCTCAAACCAGTAATCTTGAAATTTTGTATATACATTGTCTGGGGTATAGAAGAACATACGGTACCTTTAATCCAAAAAAAATAGTGTTGCCAAAGTATAGAAATTGATTGACAAAATCTACATTAACGCTCCTCTTTACATGTTGTCACGCTTCCATAAGAGGGCACTACCCCAATTTGAAAAGCGATGATCTACAAGTTGTTGAAATTAAAAAAACAAGGCACAATAAACGATATTTTATTAATAGAACCTCCATATCGCAGCATGGCTGTGTGTAAATTTTTAATGACATGAAAAATAAACATCTTTATTAATATTAACGAAGTACGCAGCGATGTTCGTACGCACAATACTAAGGATATTTTCCTTGTAAACGAAATAAGGATAATTTAAAAAGGTTCGGGAAAGCGAAAGGAGGTAGAGTGCTTACTTCATGAATAAAGTATTTAAGGATCGCAATAAACGCAGCGTAACGTAAACTTGGGATACTGAAAATTTCAAGAGAAATTTAACTTCAAAATGTAAGTAATAATGGTCATCGGGTGCAAGAATATTTTCACGATTTGCTTCTTGAATAAATTGCTAGACCGATTCCGACCGTATAAAAAGTAAGTTAATAATACTAAAAAACAAGTAAGAAAATAGTTGATTTATCTCTAAAAACCGAAATTGACAATAAACATTCAATACTAGCCAATTAAGGCAAATTGAAATCACTAGACCACTTCAATTAAAGCAATACAATGTATTTGAAACATAATTACCAACTGTGAACTCAGGTTTACTTTTTACTACTTTGAAATTAAAGATTAAAGCAAGAAAAAGTTAAAACAACACTGACCAGTGAAGTGCTCCGGAGCAGGCGCCGTTAATTGCTACCACTAGTCGTTTAATTAAGATCAAGTTTAAAAAAGAACCTCCGCAGCGTGGAAGGAAGAAAGGATCGAGTTACAACGGTATTCCTGGAAAAATAAACCAAATATATTTTGTTCTATTAGTGTTTTCGCCGTTAAGTATAGAGTAGGTAGTCTTCCTGGATTTTTTTGAAAAAATTCGATTTTATACACATTTCAGCTGGAATTTATGATTAATTACTTTTTAAACATAAAAATTACGTATGCTTAATTTGTTTAGCTTCTTTATACGTCACAACTTTTTCTCTCTTCAGGGGTACTCAGGAAAGTACCACATTTCGCCAGCAATGTTAAGTCTATGCCTATTTAGAAATAGATATTCAACTAAATCAAAATATTTCAGTCACGGCTGAGTACGTGAACAGGGATTGCTGACCGCGAATACCTATTGAAAGTAAGTGAACAATTCAATTACACCACCGGAACGGCACGACGTGCAGCCCCGGATTTTTGTACCGTCTGCCACGCTCGGGAGATAGCCAAGGGAGCTCTAGACCTTGCATACAAATTGAACGCGTAAATGAGATAACACACTGTTTACTTACACGGTCGGTGTTACAATAAAACCGGATAATGGGAGTTTCTGATACGGCAAATTGTTTTGGTAGGGAATGTTTAAAGCGCTATCATGAATTAAAATGTATTAGTGAATAGGGGCGCGTTTCGTGTTTATTACACACGAGAGTCGATGGAATTGTTATTAGGAGATTGATTATTTGCTAAAACATCACGTGTACTTATGATAAGATTAAAGTGTGTCTATGTGATTTATTAAATATACCATTGTACCTACTTCCCAAGCATATTTATTTATCCCATTTTACGGTATATAATAATATATTTTGCATATGAACGTAGCGTTATGAAAACAAACTGGCTTTTGTAATACTATATGGTAAGGTAGCATTAATAGCAAGTATCATGTAACCAATTCTTATGTTTGCAACTCTGTATGTCGTTCAATGTAATGAGAATAATACATGCTTGTTTACAATGAAAACGTGTGTTATAATAACTAAGAATATGTTTGATAACATGAAAAGCAATTGCATTTTGATGGAAATATTGATATTTAAAAAAAAACTAATAAAAAATAGGAAAGTTTGTACCTTGCAATAAAAACGCTAGAAATAACGAAATAAGTACCAAGTTTCAATCAATTTACAATATATAAGGAGTGTACGGGATAATATTCTCCAATATATCATGCTCGCGAGTTTTTAAGGCGGAAAATTGAACAGTGCCCCAGGGATGCGAAACACGGAAGAACTATCATAAATAGTTCACTTAAACTGAGTTACGAACAAAAACAATAAGAGAAGCATAAAACGTGTGCCAAGAAAAATATAAAGAAACTGAACACTGCTATATGTACCCTCTAGGTAGAGACAAGTAAGAAGAATCATTAGTGAAGGTTGATTTCGTATCATGATTTAGTAAGAGCATTTCAAAATCAGTATATAAATCTAAACCGGGGATAATCATTTGCATCGAAAAGACGCACAATCAAATAATTAGATTTTTACTAAGAGCTACAATGTAAATAAGGTTTTTTTTATAGTATCACGGATACTCAGCATTCTAGTTTAATCCAGAACGAACTAATTTGATGGTGAAGTAGAGCCGCGTGCAACTGTTTTTTCCGCATAAACGGACTTGCTTGACAGGAGTTGTAATAATGTCAATGTATCAGAGAAAATCGATGTGGAGTATCAATACCTATTTGTTTATTTAATTCTTTATAGTAAACATGTAGGTACATAAGAAAAAAAGGAATAGTATATCCACTTATAAATGCAGTATTAGCGGTCTTATCGATCGAGGCAATATCAGACCAACATACGGCATGGAGATTGAAGACTGAAGAAGAAAGGGCAGTTGTGGTGTACACTATACGTTTAGTATTTCGTGAGGTATGTCGGGTTGGTAGCTACTACCCACCAACTCATTCCGCCTGTTAATCAAGATCTCCTATAATTATTCACAGCGTATTCACAGCGTTGCGGACCAACTAACCCACTAACCTTTTGAAGACCTAAAATATTTGCAAACTTCAATATTCGTCCCTCGATACTAACATGGATTGATTACGAAACGTGTGACCATTTACACGCACCCCGGGACAAAGTTAATTAAAAACCACCCGGGCTTTTAACGGTCTCATTCGACGCTTCCAGCCAATATCCTGTTAATATAACGCTGGGTTTTGGACGATTTTGTTGGTATTGCCAATATTCCACAAGGAAATTGAATTACTGTAGATTTGGAACGGGCCATTTTTATTTTCGTGAGGCTGATTTTTTAGCTTTAGGATTTTCTATACTGTTTTATCTGTGTATATATTTAAGATTTATTTGAGTTATCAATGTAGCGTTGATTGTTGTATCGCACGCACACACTCGCGTCTTTTATACTTGCAACTGCACGGTAATGTGACTCCACTGCAACCGATGGTAAGTAGAGTGGTGCTCTATGGGATGTCGAATGATGAGAGATAATTACACCTTGGCAGTCGAAATAATTTAAGTCAATACGAATAGTGTAAGCGAAATGGAATATTTTAGAAACTATGCCATAAATGAGTTTATGGCAAGAATCAAAACAGTAGTACATACATGTCGAATGATGAGAGATAATTACCACTTGGCAGACGAAATAATTTATTTAAGAATACGAATAGTGTAAGCGAAATGGAATATTTCAAGAAACTAATTATGCCATAAATGTGTTTTATGGCAAAAAATCAAGAATACAGTTCACAACATAAACTTTATTATTATCATAATGGTTGGTAAAATTGAAACACATATCCATGGTTCCGTTGTGCCTACTTTTCATCTTCTGATATAAGATTAGAGATAATTAAATTGGTATTCAAACTTTAAATTGAATAAATCCGTAATAAATAATAGTTTTGTAGACAAAAAACTTTTTTTAATACAGATAGGTATCTAAATGAGCAAATATAACATTGATTGGACATACGTGGGCCAAATGGCTGATAAAATTAATTATATTGCCGTGGCATTAGTAGTGATGACGTTTACCCAAATGTTAATTATCAATAGGCGACTAACTAACCGCAAATGATGTTCCTGTGATGGGCAAACAACCTGCACTAAATTCATGCCCAAGCGTGAATGTGTGTTCGGTTTATAGAACCGAAACCGAATAGATTCCGCTAATTTCATTCTTCGGCTACTTTTAAAGTATAATAAAAAGCAAATATAATAGAGTGAGGTAAATACAAACTTTTGTTTCTTCTTATTAGAGTATTAAATTGATTAAAAATACCGAATACTACAGACTCGCCTCCTGGGATCATGGGACGAAATGCGGCGGAAAGTGGGTGCAACAATTGTGCCTCTGCCTACGCCTTCGGGAATGAAGGTGTGTTAATTCTAAAACTTAACTCAAAATGAACCAAAATCTTGAAAAGTTATATCGATGAAATAAGAATGACAATATCAACATTGTGTATAACAAAAATTCTCCGAAATAACATTTTTCGGCAGTGAAACCGAAAAAATTATTTCGTATCCAACACTAGTGACCATATTTTCGGCATAGTAATATCGGTTTTTGCTGCGCTGTATTAAATGCTGCCGGATTATGTTTGATGATTAACTGAGGCTAGAATTATACAACAGGTATTTTGAATTAATAGAAACTGTGTACTGAACTGATTTGAAATTGCGGTAATTATTTAACTGGAAAATTAATTAACATCGTCACAAGGTTTTAATTGAATAAATAATAGTACGAAAGCGTTTGAATTAGAAATGTGTTACATATGAAATTCTGTAATTATTTTCCAAGCTGATAAAACAGTTTGTTACAATATAGTTCAAATACGAAATTCCGAAGGCACTTTCGAAACTGGCAAAGATAAAGACGTTAATGTATACAAAATCGGAAACTTACTGATGAAAAGAAACTCTTCGTAAACAAGAAGTTGGCCGGTGCACTCTAGTCCGTAAGCCACCCTAATAACGCTCATAACACGAGATAAAAGTTTCACTAAGGGTTTGTTTAAAGTTCTCCGAGACTTGCCCACGGGACGCCGATTACTTACAACTTCCTTTAACTTTGCCGTTCAACATTTACTTTGGATTCAAGTGCTTCTTTAAACGATATTGTATATTTCCGCGGAAGTATTCGGAGTATACACTAGTTGCTTTGTATTTTTAACAGAAGACTGATTCTGATATAAACACATAGTTAGAGATATTGTAGATGCATTGTTCAAGGAACAGGTGGTATTTTCAACAATATTATAGACCGTAGGAAACGATGCCTGCAATAGTGTTACTTTATGTTGTTTTTTTGTTAGATAATGATATCAAATATGTATATTTTAGCTACACAAATATTTTTTACAAACCAGCTTTGCTAAGTAGAGTATGGTAGTGATAAATTTAGTAAGAGAAAACATTTTCAACTAGTAAAAAAAACTTTAAAATATGTTAAAGAATGCAGATTTAAATCCGTTTAAAGAAAGCCATTTGCTAATTTACCATCTCTAAGTAACCTTCGACGACAATAAAACAATCCGTTAAAATATATTTTTTGAATTGTGTTTCACTTCATATCCTCTTCTTATATCTTAAGACACAAGTGAAACAAATAGCCTACGATTTTTG